>NW_028260629.1:0-38847 GCF_056163025.1 Triticum urartu
AAAGAAAACATGTTGATTATAGAAAAAATTAGGAGGAACCTAGAATTAGAGTCTTATGGGCAAGGACACTATTGCTGATTTACTAACCTCTATAAGAAATGCGGACATGAATAAAAAAGGAACAGTTCGAGTAGTATCTACAAATATTACCGAAAACATTGTTAAAATACTTCTACGAGAGGGTTTTATTGAAAGTGTTCGGAAACATCAGGAACGTAACAGATATTTCTTGGTTTCAACTTTGCGACATCAAAAGAGAAAGACTATAAAAGGAATATATAGAACAAGAACCTTTTTAAAGCGTATCAGCCGACCCGGCTTACGAATTTATACCAACTATCAAGGAATTCCTAAAGTTTTGGGTGGAATGGGAATTGCTATTCTTTCTACTTCTCGAGGAATAATGACAGATCGAGAAGCTCGACTAAACAGAATTGGGGGAGAAGTCTTATGTTATATATGGTAATCGCCCCGCCTATAGTGCTCGAATTCTATCTCGCCCTTCCTATTTTTAAAATAAAAATAGAAAAATAGGAGAAAAAAAATATGACAGAAAAAAAAAATAGGAGAGAAAAAAAAAACCCGAGAGAAGCAAAAGTAACTTTCGAAGGTTTAGTTACGGAAGCCCTACCCAATGGAATGTTCCGCGTTCGGCTAGAGAATGACACCATCATCCTAGGCTATATTTCAGGAAAGATACGGTCTAGTTCTATACGAATACTGATGGGGGATAGGGTCAAAATTGAAGTAAGTCGTTATGATTCAAGCAAGGGACGTATAATTTATAGACTTCCCCATAAGGATTCGAAGCGTATCGAAGACTCGAAGGATAGCGAAGATTTGAAGGATAGCGAAGATTTGAAGGATACCAAAGATTCAAAGGATTAGGTTTTTCTTTTTTTTTCTAGGGTAATAAATTCTAAGTTCTAAAATTCAAGCGAAGAGACTTATTTTTTCCAAAAGATTAGATTCATAGTTTAAAAAAGGATACGGAAATATGAAAATAAGAGCTTCCGTTCGTAAAATTTGTACAAAATGTCGACTGATTCGTAGGCGTGGACGAATTAGAGTCATTTGCTCTAATCCGAAGCATAAACAAAGACAGGGGTAATCTTTCGAAAAAGAACTTTACTTTCTAAAAAGTAAAAAAAAGTACCCGCGGAAATGTTCCAATTCCAAATAAAATAATTTCATTTAAAATAATTAAAGTAAAGGGTTTATTTTACCCTGAAACGGATATCTTTGTATCTTTTTTTCTTTTTTTTATTTCTAACTCATATTTATGAGATAATAAAATATGGCAAAAGCTATACCAAAAATTGGTTCACGTAAGAAAGTGCGTATTGGTTTACGTAGGAATGCACGTTTTAGTTTACGGAAGAGTGCACGTAGAATAACAAAAGGGGTTATTCATGTTCAAGCTAGTTTCAACAATACCATTATAACTGTTACAGACCCACAAGGTCGGGTGGTTTTTTGGTCCTCGGCCGGTACTTGTGGATTCAAAAGCTCAAGAAAAGCATCACCCTATGCTGGTCAAAGAACAGCAGTAGATGCTATTCGTACAGTAGGTTTGCAACGAGCAGAAGTTATGGTAAAGGGCGCTGGTAGTGGAAGAGATGCCGCATTACGAGCCATTGCTAAAAGTGGTGTGCGATTAAGTTGTATACGCGATGTAACACCTATGCCGCATAATGGATGTCGACCGCCTAAAAAAAGACGTCTGTAAAAGAATTAACCCGCTTTCAACTTTCATTTCAAGAGAAATAAACGATTCAATGATAAAATAATAATACTAGTCTATTATGGTTCGAGAGGAGGTAGCAGGATCCACTCAAACACTACAGTGGAAGTGTGTTGAATCAAGAGTAGATAGTAAGCGCCTTTATTATGGTCGTTTCATTCTGTCCCCGCTTAGAAAAGGTCAAGCGGACACCGTCGGTATTGCCTTGCGAAGAGCTTTACTTGGAGAAATAGAAGGAACATGTATCACACGTGCAAAATTTGGGAGCGTGCCGCACGAGTATTCTACAATAGCAGGTATTGAAGAATCCGTACAAGAAATTTTACTAAATTTGAAAGAAATTGTATTGAGAAGTAATCTCTATGGAGTTAGAGACGCATCCATTTGCGTCAAAGGTCCTAGATACATAACTGCTCAAGATATCATCTTACCGCCTTCCGTAGAAATCGTTGATACGGCACAACCTATAGCTAACTTGACAGAGCCCATTGATTTCTGTATTGATTTACAGATCAAGAGAGATCGTGGATATCAGACAGAACTCAGAAAGAACTATCAAGATGGAAGTTATCCTATAGATGCTGTATCCATGCCTGTTCGAAATGTGAATTATAGTATTTTTTCTTGTGGGAATGGAAATGAAAAACACGAGATACTTTTTCTAGAAATATGGACTAATGGAAGTTTAACCCCTAAGGAAGCACTTTATGAGGCTTCTCGTAATTTGATTGATTTATTTCTTCCTTTTCTACACGCGGAGGAAGAGGGCGCTAGTTTCGAAGAAAATAAAAACAGGTTTACTCCACCCCTTTTTACTTTTCAAAAAAGATTAACTAATCTAAAGAAAAACAAAAAAGGAATTCCATTGAATTGTATTTTTATTGATCAATTAGAATTGACTTCTAGAACGTATAATTGTCTAAAAAGGGCCAATATACATACACTATTGGACCTTTTGAGTAAGACTGAAGAAGATCTTCTGAGAATTGACAGTTTTCGTATGGAAGATAGAAAACATATATGGGACACTCTAGAGAAGCATCTCCCAATTGATTTACTTAAGAATAAACTCTCGTTTTAAATCCATTGCAATTTTTTTTCTTCTTCTTTTTCGAGTTAGAATAAAAAGAAAACAATTTAGCATCTTTGGTACAATCTATATTTTCGCGAAATGGATCATAATAAAATGGATTTTAGGTATCTAGGGAAGATTCACTTGGAAGTAACTATTTCCTAGATACCTATGGTACTTCACGGTTGAATGAATCAAAAAATATCTAAAAAAGACCTAAAGTTAATGATTTATCAATGGGTAATGTTGCTCCAATACCTAACCAAAGAGCTACTACAGTACCGATTAAAAAAACGGTCGTAGCTACTGGGCGGCGAAATGGATTTTGGAATTTATTGACATTCTCTAGAAAAGGTACTGTCAATAAGCCTGTTGGCACAGAAACCATTAAAAGAACGCCCAATAACTTATTGGGTACCGTACGGAGTATTTGAAACACGGGAAAGAAGTACCACTCGGGTAATATTTCCAGAGGAGTTGCAAACGGATCTGCCGGTTCACCAATCATTGATGGCTCGAGAACCGCTAAACCTACATTACATGCAATAGTACCTAGAATTACTACTGGAAAAATATATAAAAGATCGTTGGGCCATGCGGGTTCCCCGTAATAATTATGTCCCATCCCTTTAGCTAATTTAGCTCTTAATACAGGATCATTTAAGTCTGGTTTCTTTGTTATTGGGATAGGTGAACTCTTTAGGATCCATCCCCCAAAGGAACCGGACATGAGAATTTATCATCATCCGGCTCGAGCAAGAGTGAAAGAAATAAGACCGCGGAAGATCCTTAATAGAATTAAGGTTTATAATGACTCAATGACTCTAGGCAAGAAAAGCTTTATCAGATTCTCTTTTCCGAAGTTGCACCTACAACTACTCATTGAAAATAATCCTATTCTTATGGGTAAATGCTCAATATCCAAGTGGGCTTACAAATTTGATCATGATCAATTGCTTTGTGGATTGTCTCATGTCTCTTGATTAGTTGGTATTTATCCCCTCAATATCGCAAGTTTCTTACCTCCAAACAAAATATTTACTTGTTACTAATAAAAAATCAAAAAGTTTAGCCTACATTCTTCCTTAGATCCCTTCTTTTACTCCGATAGTATTGCGGATCACAATCGATGCAAAGAAAATGAATGCATTTCCATACTATAATAAAAAGGTAAGTGTAATAAATAGAGAACTGGATCATGTCACATGACTTATTCCATTTCTACTCTATGGGATCTTACGGAGCCTGTTCATGGATGACATGGTTGCGGTATGATCATAGAAGATATTCTCCTCAAGTGAACCAGCCTATCCTTCCTAGGTAGGGGACTTACATGTTGATTGGATGCGGAGACACCTTTGGTTGTGAATTCTAATGTGGCAGATCCAATTCTTTATCTGCATGGCCAAATCAATAATTCAAGTCACACACTCCCATAATCCGCCTTTTTTCTTTCGTAAAATTAACTTCAACTATTTGTATTGTATAAAAATACTTTGGAGTTGAAGAGAAGTATCCAAATGACATGTGTTATTTTACAATAACCCATGCTTGTAGCAATGAAATACCAAAACCTACCCGATATGATATATGATAATTATAATTCTCTATGATATGCCTTCCCTATAAAGGACCCGAAATACCTTGCTTACGTATCATTGGAAAGTGCATTAACATAAATACGGCAGTAAGCAGAGGCAGTACAAAGGTATGTAAACTATAAAAACGAGTCAAAGTGGATTGGCCCACACTAGCACTTCCGCGTAATAACTCCACTAAAGGCGATCCTATTACCGGAATGGCGTCAGGTACACCTGTCACAATTTTGACTGCCCAATAGCCAATTTGATCCCAAGGCAAAGAATAACCAGTTACACCAAATGATGCAGTCAAAACAGCCAAAACCACACCTGTGACCCAAGTTAATTCGCGGGGTTTTTTAAATCCCCCTGTGAGATACACACGAAATACATGCAGGATCATCATTAAAACCATCATACTTGCTGACCATCGATGAACTGATCGGATTAACCAACCAAAGTTGGCCTCGGTCATTATGTATTGAACCGAGGAAAAAGCCTCTGTAACGGTTGGTCGGTAGTAAAAAGTCATAGCAAAACCGGTAGCGACTTGTACTAGAAAACAAGTAAGTGTAATTCCCCCTAAACAATAAAATATGTTGACATGGGGAGGAACATATTTACTAGTTATATCATCTGCAATTGCCTGAATCTCAAGACGTTCCTCAAACCAATCATATACTTTATTGAGATAGGTAACTAACCCGAGTCCCCCTCTAAGAGCCGTATATGAAAATTTCATCTCGTACGGCTCAAGCAGAAACACAAAAATTTTCAACGAATATTAGAAAAAAGGTTCAAAACTTCATCAGCCACTGAATTGGGTCGATTTGCCTTGAAGATATCAAATAAGAAAAATCCGGAATATCTTCTTTGTGATGATAATGCCAAAAAATCTCAAGTTGGCGCGTCTTTCTTTCTTCCTTTCCCTTATGTTGGTCATTAGAGGCTTCTTGACTTTTCTCTTCCCTATAAAGGATTTGTTTTTTTATGCGTAATATAGAAATTATCTTGTTGAGATCCTATGAATCAGTTCAATTAAAACCTTAGATTCATACTAGAGCCACGATGATTTAGTCTCAAGCTAAACAAAAGGCAAGGGTTCTTCGAATAAGAACCGCTTGATAATCATTTATTGAATCAGTGTAATGACTCGACAAAATCGAGAGAAAAAAAGTTGTCTTTTGGGCAAACAAAATTGGAAGGAAGAAAATTTCTTTTTTATTTTTATTTAAGAACTACTTGAATTTTTCAGTCTGGTTGCGAGGTCTTAATAGTGAGTATGAATCATAGTTCCATTTTTTTTTGATCCACTCTATCTATTTCGTGTTCCAGATACTAGAATAAATAATATCTGACGAATTAGAATCATCTTGATAGAGATAACAGGCCCTTTCTATGTATTATCAATAGGATCAATTCTAACAAGTCACACACTCATATTCCAGAGATACCGAAACAAAAAAATTCCGCGGTCGAACTACCATAATATCTAGAAATGTAGATCTTAAACTAGAAAGGCTTTTTTGGATGGAAAAACTCTGACTTCCTAGTTTTA
The DNA here is from genome assembly GCF_056163025.1 of Triticum urartu. NCBI lineage: Eukaryota > Viridiplantae > Streptophyta > Magnoliopsida > Poales > Poaceae > Triticum > Triticum urartu. Next base: position 5,955 of record NW_028260629.1, read on the forward strand.
GTTAGTAGAAACCTAATTGGTTAAAATTCCGTCCAGTAAAACGGAAGAATTATAAATTTCTAAAATGATAGATAGGAATATAGCGAATAAAGCCATTGCGATCCCCATAAAAGGAGTAGTCCCCCAACCCGGGGCGACTTTCCCATATTCCGAATTCAAGGGTTTCAGTAAACTACCTGCACCAGTTCGTTTTGGCCTAGGTTTAGAACTATCTTCAACGGTTTGTGTAGCCATAAATTCTATTTAATCATTGGTGTTGACTTTGTATACTATTCCGTTGTAGTTGTAAATACACGATCTTTTCGTAGATCCATTGTAATCTTGAAATTCTATAAAAATGGAAACAGCAACTTTAGTCGCCATCTCCATATCTGGTTTACTTGTAAGCTTTACTGGGTATGCCTTATATACCGCGTTTGGGCAACCCTCTCAACAATTAAGAGATCCATTCGAAGAACACGGAGACTAATTTAAGTAAGAAGTCTCCCAGATAGGGGGACTTCTTACTTAAATGAAATTATTTTATTCTTTTAGTTGGAGTTGGTGGAACCTTAGGTGGTTCTCGGAAGAAGATAGCGAAAAAAATTATCCCTAAAGTCGAAACTAAAAGGAACGTATAAACCAATGCTTCCATAGATTCGATCCTGGTTTATTTACAATTATAACTTCCACACCTATTCATTTGTCATTTGGGATAATTTCCCATATAAAGAAAGAAAAAGAGTCAAAGAAAGGATGGGAGATGTTTCCCATGTCAAATCAAAAAAGAGAGGTGAAAGATACTATAACAATGTGTATCAAACTGCCTGTTTCCTTGTAGTTGGATCTCCCACTTTTTGGAATGTTCCAAATTCCACTTGAGCATCCAAATCTGGATCAATACCAGCAAAAACATCTCGGAACAATGTTCTAGCGCCATGCCAAATGTGTCCGAAAAAGAAGAGCAAAGCAAAGGTAGCATGACCAAAAGTGAACCAACCCCTTGGACTGCTGCGAAAAACACCATCAGATTTCAAAGTAGCCCGGTCTAATTCAAAAATTTCCCCTAATTGAGAACGCCTCGCATATTTTTTTACAGTAGCAGGATCAGAATAACTTACTCCATTAAGTTCGCCACCATAGAACTCCACCGTTACACCTACTTGTTCAACACTATATTTGGATTCTGCTCTTCTAAAAGGAACGTCTGCTCTAACAATTCCCTCCTCATCTACCAAAACAACCGGAAATGTTTCAAAAAAAGTAGGCATACGGCGTACAAAAAGCTCACGTCCTTCTTTATCTCTAAAGACGGGATGTCCTAACCATCCAACAGCTATTCCATCCCCATTGTCCATTGAGCCTGCTCTGAATAATCCCCCTTTTGCCGGATTATTACCAATATAATCATAAAAGGCTAATTTTTCGGGAATTTTAGACCAAGCTTCTGATAAACTAAGATTTTCGGCTAAACCATTGCTAACTCTTCGATATATTTCTTGCTGAAAGTATCCCTGATCCCACTGATAACGAGTAGGCCCAAATAATTCGATTGGGGTCGTTGCTGACCCATACCACATAGTTCCAGCAACTACGAAAGCTGCAAAAAAAACAGCAGCGATACTACTGGAAAGTACAGTTTCAATATTGCCCATACGTAATCCTTTATATAGACGTTGAGGCGGACGGACACTAAGATGGAATAAGCCCGCTAATATACCCAATGTACCCGCAGCAATATGATGAGAAGCTATTCCCCCCGGAACAAAAGGATCAAAACCTTCTGCACCCCACGCTGGATTTACAGCTTGTACTTTTCCAGTTAGTCCATAAGGATCGGATACCCATATCCCAGGACCATACAAACCCGTTACATGAAATGCCCCAAAGCCAAAGCAAGCCACCCCTGCAAGAAATAAATGAATTCCAAAGATCTTGGGCAAATCCAAAGAGGGTTTTCCCGTCCGCTCATCAGAGAATATTTCTAGGTCCCAATATACCCAATGCCAGATCGCTGCCAAGAAACACAAGCCAGAAAACACAATATGCGTACCTGCCACACCTTCATAACTCCAAATACCCGGATTTGTTACAGTTCCTCCTGAAATACTCCAACCACCCCACGAATCCGTTATTCCTAAACGAGTCATGAAGGGAATTACGAACATACCTTGTCTCCACATTGGATCCAGAACAGGATCAGAGGGATCAAAAACTGCTAATTCGTATAAAGCCATTGAGCCAGCCCAACCAGAAACTAGAGCTGTGTGCATTATATGCACCGCAAGCAATCGACCCGGATCATTCAATACGACAGTATGAACACGATACCAAGGCAAACCCATGGAAATACCCCTTTAGCAAAGAAAAATAGACACGATGTCGCTTTATTTTATCGCATTGAAAAAGACTATCCATATCCTATGTACCTAACCCTTCTAGGGGATTCTGTGTCAGAAAGCGCGAATATTTATTTCATTCCATTAAAAATAAGAAGCCAATTCTGTTCATAAGAAGAAAGAGAAGCAGATCTATTCTATACTCGATAAGTGCCAATATGCAATGGGTAACTTGGCCAATTTGGAAAAAACGAAGAATAGATCGCTACCCCTCTTTGTTTAGCATTCAAATCACCCATTCCCTTTTCTTTATTCAATCTGTCTTACATTCCTTATATGTATAACCTTTCAATCTACGTATTAATAGAATCTATAATATTCATATAGAATAAGAATAAAAATTAAGACAATAAACTGCGGATTCTTTCTTTCTGTTCCATTCTTACGTTTCCATATTAAAGTGTGGTTTTCTTACTTAAATTTAATAATATTAATCTAATATGCCCATTGGTGTTCCAAAAGTACCTTACCGGATTCCTGGAGATGAAGAAGCGACTTGGGTTGACTTATACAATGTTATGTATCGAGAAAGGACACTTTTTTTAGGTCAAGAGATTCGTTGCGAGATCACGAATCATATTACAGGTCTCATGGTATATCTGAGTATAGAAGATGGAATTAGTGATATTTTTTTGTTTATAAACTCCCCAGGCGGGTGGCTAATCTCAGGAATGGCTATTTTTGATACGATGCAAACGGTGACACCAGATATATATACAATATGCCTCGGAATAGCCGCCTCCATGGCGTCCTTCATTCTGCTTGGAGGAGAACCCACCAAGCGTATAGCATTCCCTCACGCGAGGATTATGCTTCACCAACCTGCTAGTGCTTATTATCGGGCAAGGACACCAGAATTTTTACTAGAAGTAGAAGAGTTACACAAAGTTCGCGAAATGATCACAAGGGTTTATGCAGTAAGAACAGGCAAGCCTTTTTGGGTTGTATCCGAAGACATGGAAAGGGATGTTTTTATGTCAGCAGACGAAGCCAAAGCTTATGGACTTGTCGATATTGTAGGGGATGAAATGATTGACAAGCACTGCGATACTGATCCAGTGTGGTTTCCAGAAATGTTTAAGGATTGGTAGTGTCCGGATTTCTTGTAAAGTTATTTCACAGCTAAATTCGTGTTTTCCTCGATTTAATAGAAAATAGAAAGACTTCATGATGAGCAATCATCAGGTTAAGATGGATCTAAACCAATCCATTTTTTTCTATATACATACAACATGCCGACGGTTAAACAACTTATTAGAAACGCAAGACAGCCAATACGAAATGCTCGAAAAACGGCCGCGCTTAAAGGATGCCCTCAGCGTCGAGGAACATGTGCTAGGGTGTATGTGCGACTCGTTCAGATCATGACTTCAAACAAATATAAAAAAAATTGAAGTATCCATGATTAGTACCAATGAATAGGATATAGCTTCTCTATCCTAGATTTCTATGGTATATGGAATTTATGGTTTCCTTTGGTGCAAATCCAATTATCTAAATTGGAAATAAGAAGCAATTCTCCCATTGGTAGCAAATGGTTATCCATTAAGCGGAGGAAATAGTAATAAAAAGAAAAAGGCTTATGCTCCTTTATCTTAAAAGAACGGACTAACAGGGTCAGCTACTTAGCCAACTTTCATAATTAAATACCGTCACTGTATGGATAACTCTTATTGTGAAAAGAGCTATTTACTCTATAATGGATAGGTAGAGCCAAAGAATGTGGACTATACAAGTTCGCAATACCTTTTGATGAAAGAAAGGGCTCCGGTGTATAGAGAGGGCCTCACCGTTTAAAAGGGAACCATAGAAACGATGGAACCCACTATTTTTTTTAGTATTATTAGAATGAATTTGTTATTTCGTATAGAAATAACTGAACGGAGTGGAATAAAAAATCGTGGTTGGGAAGGTTACTATAGCAAAAGCCATTGGAATTAATATTTTATATATCGGAATAATTAGTTTTGTTATTAATGAGAAAAAGGGTGGCTAAAAGAAGAGAAATCATTAGTTATTCATTAAGGTTAATTTGATTCAATGACCAGAGTTCCGCGAGGATATATAGCCCGGAGACGACGAACAAAAATGCGTTCATTTGCCTCAAACTTTAGAGGGGCTCATTTAAGACTTAATCGAATGATTACCCAACAGGTAAAAAGAGCTTTTGTTTCCTCTCATCGAGATAGAGGTAGGCAAAAGAGGGATTTTCGTCGTTTGTGGATCACTCGGATAAACGCAGCAACGCGGGTATATAAAGTATTCGATAGTTATAGTAAATTAATACACAACCTGTACAAGAAGAAATTGATTCTTAATCGTAAAATGCTTGCACAAGTAGCTGTATCAAATCCAAATAATCTTTACACGATTTCCAATAAAATAAAGATCATCAATTAAAGGTATAAATAAAGTAATATACTGGAATAATAAAAGATGAATTCCCGGAGAGGGAACTCCGGGAAGATACAATAAATTAAGATTAAGTGGTAGGAATCAACGAGCTGGATTACTTTCTTTATAATATATATAGGTCTGGCCCTTTCGAATTCGAATAAAACATCAACAATCGGAACTTAAGTTCCGGTTGTTGTTTCTTAAATTTTGGTTGTTGTTTCTTAAGTTTCGATTGGAATTGTACTTTTGCGTTAATTGAGGAATATGTCTATTTTTTCTGGGTCTAGAACCTGTAATTATTGAAATTGACTGGGCTTGAAATTGCTTTTCGTTCTCATAGTTACGAAACGGTAAGAAAGATAAAATACGAGCCTGTTTTATAGCAAGAGTAATTAATCGTTGTTGTTTCAAGGTTAATCTATTTATTCGTCTCGATAATATTTTTCCTTGTTCACTAATAAATCTATTAATTAAACTCATGTTTCTATAATCAATTCGATCTCCCGGGCCAATCCGGGGACGCCTACGAAAAGGTTGTTTAGATTTACGAAAAGGTTGCTTGAATTTACGAAAAGTTTGCTTGGATTTACGAAAGGGTTGCTTGGATTTATTAAAAGTTTGCTTGGATTTACTAAAGGGTTGCTTAGATTTAAGAAAAGGTTGTTTAGATGTATACATGATTTATTCCTTATTTAAAATTTGAAAATTTGAAAATTCACTTCTTTATTTTATTAATTTAGGATCCAGAAGAAGTAGTTTTTCTTTGATCCATATCTTATTTGATTCATATTATAGTATATGAATACCCTCTATACATATGAAATAATATCTACCGGAAATCAGATGAGTTGATTTGTATTTTGTATTCTATACTATGTTTTCTTTATATATTAAATATGAAGTTCTTACTCTTTCTGTTGTTTGGAAAGATCAAACACACGATGTTCCTATTTCTTTATTTCGTGATGAGTCGTATGCTTGCGACAATAACGACAAAATTTTTTGAATTCTAATTGTCCGGGTGTATTGTGGCGATTCTTTTGAGTACTATATCTAGAAATCCCCGTCGATTCCTCATTGGCACCTTTTCGAACACAACTGATGCATTCCAAAATAACTCTGATTCTAACATCTTTTCCCTTGGCCATGAACCTCCTTTTCTTTTTGGATTGACTTAACTTAATTCTTCTACTTATTCTTTTATTCTTCTATTTTGAATCCGAAGAAGAAGAATAAAATTCATTAGAATAATTTTTTTTTATTCTTTAATTAAGTAATAAAAAATAGAGAAATAATTAAAGAATACAATCCTTGTCGAATTAGCAAAGATTTTGGTTCGAAATCCTTTCATTTAATTAGCCAGCCCCGCCTTTTCTATGCTCTGATTTCTGAGGCCTTATTTAGCTTGGGTACCCCTTTAAATTGAATTTCTATTTTCAAAAATGGGGTTTACCAAATTTTTAATGACTCTGAGGTTCAACCCAATCCATCTTTTCTTTCTTTTTCCTTCCGATACTAAAAAAAGATTGAAAAGGATCAAATTTTGTCATATCACGAAGAAATCTATCCCTCCCATAGCAATAACTAGAATTAAAAAAAAGGGAATGACAAAGCATCTGGGAATAAACGATTAATTTCTATCAATAAACCTGCTAAAGCACCAAACCATAGAGTACTTAGCACGGGTGCTACAGAGAGATATGTTTTTATATCCCGCATTGAAAATCCTCCTTCCTTGTTGGAATACATATATGATCATAAACTCTTGCCCAAGATTGTTATGCTATATATAAAATGAACCATATCGACGAAATTTTCCTATCCCTAAAAAAGAAAAAGATGACCCCTTCTTCCTATATATTACCAAGGAAAAGTAATCCTTCTTTTATAGGCGAAATTATATTGGATTTTATATGTATATAATTCCTTAATTATATGAGACCAAAAAGAAGAAATGACACGAGGGTTCTATATATAGATAGAGAAAGAAAGAAGAAGAAAATTATGATGTGGAAAAGAAGACAGGAATTGTGTACAATGGCATTGTACAACAATTTAATTTGGAAAAGGGATGTAGCGCAGCTTGGTAGCGCGTTTGTTTTGGGTACAAAATGTCACAGGTTCAAATCCTGTCATCCCTACCTATTACTTCTTTCTTCTTTATAGGCAGTAGCGACGAGATCAATTAAAGTAAAGTGGGTATAACTTGAATTTGTGGAGACTATACGTACGTGAGATACATTAGGAATAGAAAAAGATTTTCTTTTTGAATGAATGAAAGCGCTCTTAGTTCAGTTCGGTAGAACGCGGGTCTCCAAAACCCGATGTCGTAGGTTCAAATCCTACAGAGCGTGATTCCATCTATTTTATGTCGAAGCAGAGTAAAATAACTTAACAAAATTGAATTGTAACTCCAATTCAATTTGACCTCCTCTCTGGTCTGGAGGAGGTCAATCAAAAAAAAAAAATGACTCAATCAAAGATCCAACTGATCCCCACGCCTGTATTGCAAATACGCAGTCACGAATAATCCCGCTAAAGTAATAGGAATTAGGCCTAAGACGATTCCAAATAGAAAAACTTCAATCATTTCGATTTGTTCGAGGGGATAAAAAAAGAGGTACGATCTATCCCTAAATAGTACTCTAAATTATCCACGAATCTCAATGACCAAGAAAAGAATTCCTAATTAGTCTGGAAAAGAGTCGTAGAATGCCAGGAATCCCAAAGAAAGATTTTTCTTTTCTGAATTATAATTATTCAGTCAATTCAAATAAGGCGTATCTTGTTCAAGCCAATAAATAGAGCTGGGGTTATAGTTAAAGCAGCCAGTAGAAAACCAAAATAACTAGTTAAAGTAAGCATGAAAGAGTTAAATTCCATTTATTTTTTTTTACTACACTACATATGTTGGTAAAGCATTTACCTAAGTTATGGAAAATTCATAATTCATCAGTTATTTTAGATAATACTAAAAAACAAGATAGAGTAAGATACAGAAGTGTAAAAGAAAGTGGATTCATCAGATGATACATGAGTCCCTAATTCCGAATCAAGAGATTTGTTGTGGAATTTGTCAATTGAGTAAAGTAATAATATTAAGAACTAGATCATCTAACCCCATTGAATGAAAAAAAGAAATTCAATTTTCAGGGAAATTTTTGAATAAGAGATAAATAAACAATTGAATTTGAAAAAAAAAACTTCTTTCTATTTTGGATAATTTCTTTTTCAATAGGACCCTCTTTTTGGAGTGAACGATCGAATATTCCCCTATTCCTTCTTATTTTAACTGATTGTATTCCATATGGAATAAGAGGAGAACAAAAGCATTCCACGACCTGCCAAGGGGCTGTTAAAAAAAAAAAAAAAAGAAAGCTCTTCCTTGAATTTACTTTATTTTTATTCCTTTTTCGAACTCCAACCAAAGTAGATTCGAAGACGAGTCACTTCAATTATCCTTTTAAGTTCTATTCTATCTTCTGTCTTTCCCTATTTCATCTCGTAAAGTTCCGCGCTCGCAGTTTGGTCAAGAAAGTTAGACCTAATCCAACAAACAATACAAGGATGAATTACGAATTATGAAAGGATAGATTTCACATATACTTGTCCTTGTATTGTGTCAGTATGAGAATATCCTTCCTAAATTATTTATCCAAACCTATTGATCATTAACTTAGATTTTCCCAAGATTTTGGCTGCTATTCCGAATTACTCTATTATTCCGAAGCCAATGAAAAGTAAGTAGAACCTACAAAAATGGGGTTTTCTATTGATGCCTTGAATAACATATAGCTTACCTATAGACAAAAAAAAAATAAAAAAGTAATTATGTTTCGGAACCAGGCAAAACCAGATTGCTGTGCCATAGGAAGGATAGCTATACTAATTCGGTATACTCAAAATACACCTTTGGTACAAAATTGACAATCTCACAAGGATGAAATATCAGTAATTTTCTATTTACTGGTCGATCCCATCTTTTACGGAATCAATTCCTTTTTTGAATGTACAAAAATTTTGGGAGTTCAGCATGTCTGGAAGCACGGGAGAACGTTCTTTTGCTGATATTATTACCAGTATTCGATACTGGGTTATTCATAGCATTACTATACCTTCCCTATTCATTGCGGGTTGGTTATTTGTCAGTACGGGTTTAGCTTATGACGTGTTTGGAAGTCCTAGGCCAAACGAGTATTTCACGGAAAGCCGACAAGGAATTCCGTTAATAACCGACCGTTTTGATTCTTTAGAACAACTCGATGAATTTAGTAGATCCTTTTAGGAGGCCCTCAATGACCATAGATCGAACCTATCCTATTTTTACAGTGCGATGGCTGGCTATTCACGGACTAGCTGTACCTACTGTTTTTTTCTTGGGATCAATATCAGCAATGCAGTTCATCCAACGATAAAACAAATTCCAACTATAGAACTATGACACAATCAAACCCGAATGAACAAAATGTTGAATTGAATCGTACCAGTCTATACTGGGGTTTATTACTCATTTTTGTACTTGCTGTTTTATTTTCCAATTACTTCTTCAATTGAGAGAAAGAAAGAGACTAATAAGAATTCTCTTATCCCATTTGGAAGGATACCATCCTTATAACTACCCATGACTGTTTTTGTCTCTAGCATGACCAATTGATAAAATGTGGAGGAAAGTAGGGGAAATGGCCGATACTACTGGAAGAATTCCTCTTTGGCTGATAGGTACTGTAGCTGGTATTGCTGTGATTGGTTTAGTAGGTGTTTTCTTTTATGGTTCATATTCTGGATTGGGTTCATCTCTATAGTAATCGGAGGGACCAGATTGTAAACATGAAAAAGTAGGAGCTTAGCGGGTCCTTACCCCCCTTTATCTGATTAGAGCGGAAAGGACCCGCGGAATTTTTATTTTACTCTTATAACGCGAATTGAATCTATTCGATTCACTCTTATGAAGCAACAAGAAAAAGAGATCACTCGAGGATCCAATATCTTATTCCACGAAGGAAGTATCCTGAAAATCCTTGATTTAGTTTCGAGTAATAAACTAATAAAACCTTAATCAAAACTATTCAACTAGCCTAAAAATAAAAAAACCTTCAATGGAAGAGTTTACTTTTTTTTTGCAAAATTTCTGTAAATTTGAAGTTGAACTTAATTAAACAAGCCAAGCAATTTGCTCACAATCACAAGAAATTTTTCCCCCGCCATATTTTCTTCCCCTCTGTTTGTCCACTACCTCGGCTAAACCTAAGCAAAAGAAAAAGAGGTCCAAGAGACAGACCCGAATAAAGAAGAAATAGTAATCTTTGACGAATTAGGAAGAAAAAGGATTCTTATTTTGATACAAGAAGAATCGGCACAAGAAAAAGGCTTTTTCTTGTGCCGAATAGACGATTAAGAAGACCTGCAATCCCTCCGAAAAAGAAGAAATTTTAATTTGATTGTTCTCGCCTTTGCCTTGGATTCTCTTCTTTTGCATGGGATATAAATAAGGAATTCCAGACATCTCATAAACAAAAAGCAGTCTAAACAAAAAAAGGATTTCCAAAATAGATCATAGATAATTCTAGCAATTGCCAATAAATCGAGGCTTTTTACCAACTTGATGGTAAGAAATCCCGGGACCTAGAAATTCATTTCGTACAATTGAACCTTTTCAAACTGTTTCTTTTTGAGAACCAAAAAAACTTGTGCCAAAATAACGGATGCGAAGAAGAACAAAAGGCCTTGGACACGTAATGGATCCTGAAGCACGATTTCTGCGTCCCCCTGACCAAAACCTCCCACATTAGGATTGCTTGTTAATGGTTGATCAAGCTTGATGGATTCCCCCTCTGAAACAAGAAGTTCTGGTCCGGGAGGTATAATATCAATCACTTGGCGTCCATCTGATGCATCAACTATGGATATTTCATACCCCCCCTTTTCTTTACGTAGTATTTTTCTTACTATACCTGTTGACGTAGCATTATAGACTGTATTGTTACTCTTGCTACCATCAGGATAGATCTGTCCTCTTCCTCGGTTTCCCCCTACATATATGGGATATTTTAAGAAATGAGCATCTTTCTTCGTAGCAGGATCAGGGGAAAGAATGGGAAAGACAATTTCACTATATTTCTTACCGGGAACAGGGCCTATCACAAGAATGTTTTTTTTATCGGGACGATAACTCTGAAAAGCAAGATTTCCTATCTTTTCTTTTAACTCAGGGGAAATACGATCGGCGGCGGCGCTAATTCGAATCCCTCGGGCAAAATAAGAACAGCACCTACATTCAACCCTCCCTTTTTTCCATTAGCAAGAACTTGTTTCAATTGCATATCATAAGGAATTCGAAGAACTGCTTCAAATACAGTATCGGGAAGCACAGCTTGGGGAACTTCAATATCGACGGGCTTGCTAGCTAAATGGCAATTGGCACATACAATTCGTCCAGTTGCTTCTCGTGGGTTTTCATAACCCTGCTGCGCAAAAATGGGATATGCATTTGAAATAGATGTCCGAGTTATTACGTATATCATGATCGATACAGAAATCGATCGAGTTATCTGTTCCTTTACCCAAGAAAAAGTATTTCTATTTTCCATGTCCAATCGCAGATCCCAGAATTTCTACAATAAATTAGATAGGTAGCTAAGCTAATCTAGTTCCCTATACACGAATCTGTTGTCATTCTACTGCAACAGTTGTACTGCAATGATGAATACCTTAAAGTAGGTATAAATAGAAAGAATTTTGCTAAAATGGAAAAGGGCTTTCTTTCTAAAAAAAGATGCTTGCTAATTTGATTAATATTAATATCGGGAGATCAAATGAATTTATGCTTCACTAATTGAATGATAAATGACTACAAGCGAAGGAGATAGACGATTTAAACAAAAAAAGACCCAAAATTTCAAACATGTATCTAGAATTACTGGAAAACTACAAACAAAAATAGTGAAAATAAGCTCGTTAGGAGCCCATCCAAAATCGTTGTAGACCCAACGAATTACTAGTTCCCAACCACGGGTGGAGTGAAATCCAACAAAAAAATCAGTAACTAAAAGAATAAAAAAAGCTTTTATTGAGTCATTTAAATTATAGAAGAATTCCTGAACCCAAGAATTCAAAATGACAAGTTCCTCTTTACCCAGAAAAAAAGAACCACTTAGAATAGCCAAACAGATTATATTTGTCGAGAAATGCAAAATGGTATGGAGATGATCCTCATTATTTATTTTGACCCATTGTATTATTTCCTTGTGTATTCCTGTAGGAGGTTTTTGTACATGTGTCTTTAGTTTCCCTTTTATCATCTCGTCCAAGAGAGAAAGTTCTTCTAATTCTATGAATCTTTCTAGAATCCTTTTCTCTTGAATATCAGTTAAGAGAGTTTCGGATTGCCTGGTATTCCACCAATTCTTAATCCAAAGTTCCAGACATTTGTTAAATGAGGAAGAGACCCCCCAAGGCAAAAGTACGATAAATACAAGATATAGTAAAGAAGGCAATGCTTTCTTTTTTTTCATTTTTGATCTGTAAATGGAGTTGTTAATGAATATGCTTCATTCGCTGACTCTATTCCATTCCCTGACTCTATATGATGATATTTCTATTTCATGATATTTCTATTTCTTTGAAGCAAAAACTCTATAGGTTTGATACCCTGTATCTATTCTTCTTTTTTGTATATTAGTTATTAGTGGAATTTCAGTGCATTGGGTTCTTTCTTAGATCTAGATGGAATGAAATAGTGAAATAGAATAAAAAAAAAGCCCTTTCGGATGAAAAAGGAAGAATAGTATGCGATATATCTAACTTGGATAAAAAAAAATTAAAAGCAAATTTCTCTTATCCTCGTTTGTTCCTTCCTTTAGATAAATACTTAAAAATCCCCTTACAATAACAAATCCAATTTAGAAGGGACTTCCTCCCTGTGTTGAGAAAACTTTTCTTCTTCCAATTCTTCTTTTCTTCATTCAACTCAGTTCAAAAAAGATACCTCAAAATACTTCAATTGGTACGCGCAAGAAATAGGCCAATTCGGCAGCTTTTTGTTCAATTTCTCGTGGAGTAAAAAATTTATCATCAGTACGAGTCAAGGGAATGATCCCCTGGCCCCGGATTTCCATATAAAGAATACGACGAGGATAAAGACCCTCTTTAACCTGAATTCTAATTGATTGGATATCCCGCATAAGGAATCGAAGGAAGACGCGACGTTTTATTCCAGGGAATCCCCAACGAAAAATGCACACTATTCCCTCTTTTCTATCGAATCGGTCATAACCACTACCTACATTCCACAAAATAGTACACCACAAGTAGGAGCTAATGAATAGGCCTGCGATTCCGTAGAAAGACATCACGACCCCCTGCGGAAAAAAAAGAATTTCTTGAGATGGAAGTATAGATATAATATTCTTACCAAGATAACTGGAAATCCCAACCGATAAGAATCCTAGTGAACCTAGAAAAAGAATACAGGCCCAGAAAAAATTACCCCTTTTTCGAGAACCTTTTAGAAGTTCTACCCATATGTGTTCTGATCGCCAATTCATATTAGATATACTAAATCCAGCAGCGGTCGATTGAAATTGAGAGAATAAGCTAAATAATTTTGACTTTACTTTTTTTGATTCTGAAATCGCCTTCAGCAACTAGTACTCCTGTGAAATAATAGGTTAGATACATTGACTTTCTATTCAAAAAATATTCGTTGATTCAATTAAAATAAATAAAATAAAACTCGCTATACCTGGCTCTGCATATTCATGCATTTATGCTCGTAGCCTATATCCGCATCCATAACCGTTTTTCATTTGTGTGTAGAAAGTGTGTGTAGAAAAAGCCACATACCCTACCATATTATATTACTTACACTAAAAAATACTAGACAATCTTATTTTTTTGCACATAAAGAAATAAAGAAGTCATTGCAATTGCCGGAAATACTAAGCCTACTAAAGGCACGAAAATAGAAGGTAAGTTTAAATCCGTCATGGAATAGGTGTCTCAATTCAAATTTACTATTTCTATCTAGTCGAAAAATATCTTAAGATTCTTATGATATAATTAAGTATATCTATTATAAGGAATATTGACTATTGTATTGTATTTTTTATTTTTAGTTTGAAAAATATTCTGTAAAAAAAATGAAAGGATAATAAGAAAATTCCAAAAAAGGAGAACTAATTAAAAAGATTTTATTTTGATTTTCCCATCCTCATGGCCTTTCTATCTTTCTAATCTAATTTGAAATTGGATTCAAAAGAAAGCGGTTAGAATTTACTTCCTGCATACATACTTCTCTAGAAGCGCATACAATAATGCGTGGTAAAGGCGGAAAAATAGTATATTCAATCAAAATCAAAGGGCAAATTATCTTACCTACTATAGATCCCCTACTACCCTCTTAGACTTTAAAAGGCGATATACCACCCAAAGAAAGGGTATGAAAATGCCGGGTGGAGTTAGCTTTTCGACGAAGACCTGTCCCGTGCAGCGAAGCCCTGTTAGTAAGACCCCCCGCAATAATGGATTATAGAAGAATATTATTCCAAATACTCCTCTGGACGCATATAGTAGCATTGCGATTCCGAATCTTTTTTATTTATGAATATGAACAGAAAAAATTCATTGTATCGTTGGGTCGGAGCGGAGGTTTGGTCCAGAAAAATTAGAAACAAAACGTCTACTCTACCGCATTGAAGTCTATAGCGCTGTATTTCCACGAAAGTATAATTCTTACCATCAGGATACGATCCTTTCTTTTGAACTAAACGTCTCTACGATGGGTCCAGGTTCTATGTCCAATCCCAAATCAAGGATTTCTCGCTCTTGATCGGAGTCATAAACTAAAAAAAAACTACCTTTTTATCCTTTTTCTCAAGGTTATAGAAAACTTCCTTATCTAGTTCTAGCATTTTGAAAAAAAAAAAATGCTTCTTTTTTTACACACAGTTCGAGTCACTTGTTGACTCACGATTACGCCTGTTAAAAGTTTCAAACGTCCTCTTTTTTGAAATTGAAAGAGAGTCCTATAAAAAGGTCTAACTTCCAAACTATGTCTTTTTTCATTCATTCTCCTTTAGTTTTTTTCTCTATCTAGAAGTGGAATAGAATAACCCGGTTGAAGGGTAATGATCATACGTCTGTAATGCATTGTATGGCCCAGAATAGGTCCTATTCTTCTACCTTTTCCAGGTAGTCGATGGCTATTCACAGCTACCACCTTAACACCAAAGAAGAGTTCGACCCAATGCTTTATTTCTGTCTTAGTGAATCCCGATTCGACATTAAAAGTATATTGATTCTTTCCCAATAAACGAAGACTTTTTTCTGTAAATACTGCGTATTTGATTCCATTATCATTATCATATGATAATACTATATTTTATTATTTTATTATTTTATTTGTATTTCTTTATTGTATTATACCTTAATATATATATTCTAGATATATAGAATAGACGAATCTCAATTTGTCAAGTCTCATGATCATATCATGATCTATTTTTATTCGGCTCAATCTTTTTTTTCTAAAAAAGATTGAGCCGAGTTTAATTGCAATCAATTAGAAGAATAAAGAAGAATTACTGCATTTCATAACTGATTTTTTTCTCTTTTTATTTCGTTTCTTTTTTATTTATACCTTCTTTATCTTTAGTTTTATCTAGTTAATCAATAGTATCTACCGGCTCGAACTCGAATTTGATCGCCTTCCATACTTCACAAGCTGCGGCTAGTTCAGGACTCCATTTGCAAGCTGCTCGGATAATTTCATTACCTTCGCGAGCAAGATCGCGCCCTTCGTTACGAGCTTGTACACAGGCTTCTAAAGCCACTCGATTAGCTGCTGCACCAGGTGCATTTCCCCAAGGATGTCCTAAAGTTCCTCCACCAAATTGTAATACAGAATCGTCCCCAAAGATTTCGGTCAGAGCTGGCATATGCCAAACATGAATACCACCTGAAGCTACCGGTATAACACCTGGCATGGATACCCAGTCCTGAGTGAAAAAGATACCGCGAGCACGATCTTTTTCAATAAAATCATCGCGCAATAAATCAACAAAACCTAAAGTCATTTCGCGTTCCCCTTCTAACTTACCTACTACTGTACCGGAGTGGATATGATCTCCCCCAGACATACGCAATGCTTTAGCTAATACACGGAAATGCATACCATGATTTTTCTGTCTATCAATAACTGCATGCATTGCACGGTGAATGTGAAGAAGTAGGCCATTGTCGCGGCAATAATGAGCCAAAGTAGTATTTGCGGTGAATCCCCCAGTTAAGTAGTCATGCATTACAATAGGAACCCCTAATTCTCTTGCAAATACAGCTCTCTTAATCATTTCTTCACATGTACCCGCAGTCGCATTCAAGTAATGCCCCTTGATTTCACCGGTTTCGGCCTGTGATTTATAAATAGCTTCGGCACAAAAGACAAAACGGTCTCTCCAGCGCATAAATGGTTGTGAGTTTACGTTTTCATCATCTTTGGTAAAATCAAGTCCACCACGTAGACACTCATAACACGCTCTACCATAATTTTTTGCGGATAATCCCAATTTTGGTTTAATAGTACATCCCAATAAAGGACGACCGTACTTGTTCAACTTATCTCTTTCAACTTGGATACCATGAGGCGGGCCTTGGAAAGTTTTTGAATAAGTAGGGGGAATTCGTAGATCCTCCAAACGTAGAGCACGTAGGGCTTTGAAACCAAATACGTTACCTACAATGGAAGTAAACATGTTAGTAACGGAACCCTCTTCAAATAGGTCTAATGGATAAGCTACATAACAGATCCATTGGTTGTCTTCCCCAGCAACAGGCTCGATGTGATAGCATCGTCCTTTGTAACGATCAAGACTGGTAAGTCCATCAGTCCAAACAGTTGTCCATGTACCAGTAGAAGATTCGGCAGCTACTGCAGCCCCTGCTTCTTCGGGCGGAACCCCAGGCTGAGGACTTACTCGGAATGCTGCCAAGATATCAGTATCCTTAGTTTCATACTCTGGGGTGTAGTAAGTCAATTTATAATCTTTAACACCAGCTTGAAATCCAACACCTGCTTTAGTTTCTGTTTGTGGTGACATAAGTCCCTCCCTATAACTCTTGAATTAAGAATTCTCACAATAACAGGGTCTACTCGATGTTAATTAGGCGTAAATGAAACTTTAGCAAAAATCTCGTAAAACAAAAAGGATATTCAATTAATATAATATCAACTCATTAAAGAAAATTGAGGGCATGCTTAGGTTAATGAATATGTTTCATTCATATATAATGCGTACACCCTGTGTATGTTCTATCCTATAGGAATTCCAATATAGGAATTCGATAGGAATTGAGTTGTTGTTATGGTAAGTTAACACGGTTCGTTATTAAACCATGGATTTGATTTACCAAATCCATAATTATTGTATACTCTTTGATAGATATAGCGCAACCCAAATTAATTCCTAATCCTTATTTTACAAGTTCTTAATAGTTCTCTTTTCTTATTTTGAATGCAAATACCTAACTAAATACTAATAAAATTCTTTGTTGACAGCAATCTATGCTTCACAGTAGTATATATTTTGTATATCGAAGTCCTAGATAGGAAAGTAGAGTAGGCACAGATCCTCCACAAAAGGCAAAATGTATATGAAAAAAAAGATTGATTGAACTTTCCAATGGACTCATTCCATGAGTAAACGATTGAATGGGATTCGCTTGGGCAACGAAATCAAGTCCTGGTCCCCTTTTCTCTCTTATTGAATTAACTAATTCATTTCCTTTTTACTTTTGGATTTTTTTTGATTTGATTTGGCATTATTCAACAATAAAAAAAGAAAAATTTCGACAAATTCCTTTTTTTTAATTATGTGATAATTATGAGAACCAATCCTACTACTTCTCCTCCCGGGGTTTCCACAATTGAAGAAAAAAGTACAGGTCGTATCGATCAAATTATTGGACCCGTGCTGGATGTCACTTTTCCCCCAGGCAAGTTACCTTATATTTATAACGCTTTGGTAGTCCAGAGTAGAGACACTGCCGATAAGCAAATTAATGTGACTTGTGAGGTACAACAATTATTAGGAAATAATCGAGTTAGAGCTGTAGCTATGAGTGCTACGGACGGGTTGATGAGAGGAATGGAAGTGATTGACACGGGAGCTCCTCTCAGTGTTCCGGTCGGTGGAGCTACTCTCGGACGAATTTTCAACGTTCTTGGGGAGCCTGTTGACAATTTGGGTCCTGTAGATAGTAGTGCAACGTTCCCTATTCATAGATCTGCGCCTGCCTTTATCGAGTTAGATACGAAATTATCCATCTTTGAAACAGGTATTAAGGTCGTCGATCTTTTAGCTCCTTATCGACGTGGAGGAAAAATAGGACTATTTGGGGGGGCTGGAGTAGGTAAAACAGTACTGATCATGGAATTAATCAATAACATTGCTAAAGCTCATGGGGGCGTATCCGTATTCGGTGGAGTAGGGGAACGGACTCGTGAAGGAAATGATCTTTATATGGAAATGAAGGAATCCGGAGTAATTAATGAAAAAAATATTGAGGAATCAAAGGTAGCTCTAGTCTATGGCCAAATGAATGAACCACCGGGAGCTCGTATGAGAGTTGGTTTAACTGCCCTAACTATGGCGGAATATTTCCGAGATGTTAATAAGCAAGACGTGCTTTTATTTATCGATAATATCTTTCGTTTTGTTCAAGCAGGATCAGAGGTATCCGCTTTATTAGGGAGAATGCCCTCCGCAGTGGGTTATCAACCTACTCTTAGTACAGAAATGGGTTCTTTGCAAGAAAGAATTGCTTCTACTAAAAAGGGATCTATAACTTCGATTCAAGCAGTTTATGTACCTGCAGACGATTTGACCGACCCTGCCCCTGCCACAACATTTGCACATTTGGATGCTACTACCGTACTTTCCAGAGGATTAGCTTCCAAGGGTATTTATCCAGCAGTAGATCCTTTAGATTCAACCTCGACTATGTTACAGCCTCGGATCGTTGGCAACGAACATTATGAAACTGCGCAAAGAGTTAAGGAAACTTTACAACGTTACAAAGAACTTCAGGACATTATCGCAATTCTTGGCTTGGATGAATTATCGGAAGAGGATCGTTTAACTGTAGCAAGAGCAAGAAAAATTGAGCGTTTCTTATCACAACCGTTCTTTGTGGCAGAAGTTTTTACTGGTTCTCCAGGAAAGTATGTTGCTCTTGCGGAAACTATTAGGGGATTTCAACTAATCCTTTCCGGAGAATTAGACGGCCTACCTGAACAGGCTTTTTATTTGGTGGGTAACATCGATGAAGCTAGCACGAAAGCTATAACCTTAGAAGAGGAGAACAAATCGAAGAAATGAAATTAAATCTTTATGTACTGACTCCTAAGCGAATTATTTGGGATTGTGAAGTGAAAGAAATCATTTTATCCACTAATAGTGGCCAAATTGGCGTATTACCAAACCACGCCCCCATTAACACAGCAGTAGATATGGGTCCTTTGAGAATACGCCTCCTCAACGACCAATGGTTAACAGCGATTCTGTGGAGCGGTTTTGCGAGAATAGTTAATAATGAGATCATCATTTTAGGAAATGATGCGGAACTGGGTAGTGATATTGATCCGGAAGAAGCTCAAAAGGCACTTGAAATAGCCGAAGCTAACTTGAGTAAAGCTGAGGGTACGAAAGATTTGGTTGAAGCGAAGCTCGCTCTCAGACGAGCTAGGATACGAATCGAGGCTGTCAATTGGATTCCCCCATCCAATTGAAGACAATCCAGTGGTTTATAGTTGATACAAAGAAAAAGGGAAGAGGGGTAGAAAAAGTTATTAGATAGCGAAGCGAAGTAAGTCCAATGCTATCTAGTAATTTTTCTACCTACTTACCTACTATTGGATTTGAACCAATGACTCCCGCCGTATGAAAGCAATACTCTAACCACTGAGTTAAGTAGGCAATTTATCACCACAAAGGAAGACCCATTACTTCGATCGATTATATATTGAATCCCTTTTCTAAGCAATACCGCTCTGTTATTGGTCTGTTATATACTAAATACTAAACTAAATACTAAACAGATACAGATCAAAGGGGTATCCTCTGGCATTAGAAAATATTCATCTTGACAAGAAATTATCTATATGTTAAGATATCTCTGATAAGGGCTATAGCTCAGTTCGGTAGAGCAACTCGTTTACACGTGCGCCAATGCTTTTCAAAGGAGCTTATTATGCAATGAACATAATCGATCTTATTGCAAAATCAATGTCTTACTTCATAGATTCGAGAGAATAGGAGAACAGTAGCCTGACAAACAGTCGGTTCAGTCCGATTCAGGTGCCAATTCAGGTGCCTAATCAAATAGAACCCTTATGGATTTGCTAGTTGATAAGGTAAATATCCAGCCCACTAAATGCTAGGCGTAATGAGGATAAGGGCCTCCAAAAAACTTCTTTTCGTTCTATGAACTTTAAGGTGTATGAAGTCTCATAGTTAACTCTTGCAGTGGAACGATAGAGACTCCATTTCACTTAGGTTGATTTAATTTAGACCGGAGGCAGACCTAAGTCAAGGTAATCCTCCTTTGAAACACTTTGGTATTGCTCCTAGATAGATCATAATACAAAAAATCAATCAGAGCACAGGGAGCCATCTCATTATCTTTCCGTAAAGAAAAACTATGGTGGACTAACTGATCTTTAAATCAGTTTATGAAAGAGCCCAATGCAAAAAAATGCATGTTGGGTCTTTGAAACAGTTCAAATCATTTCGATAATAATCCGTTTGATCTGTTTTACCGAGAAGGTCTACGGTTCGAATCCGTATAGCCCTAATATGCCCTTTTTTAGATTTTAGGATCTCTATCCTATGTTTTCTTTAGTTTAGTATAGTTTTCATTTTCTCATTAGTATTTGTTTATAGACTGGATAGGCGCCTGCGACATAGAATAGAGATAAAAGCATTACCAAAGGCTCATTCATCGAAAATCAAAATCATACAGACAGGAAAAGAAAAACGAATTTCTATCAAATCAATAGAAGAAAGGATCCTTTCCCTGATTTGAATCCCGTCCTCCTTCAAATAGGATATCTCTAGACTTCCCTATAATAACTGCAATGATTTTATCCATTTTGCGAATTCCTACTTTGTTTTAAGTATATTTATTACTTTGTTTATAGATACATTATGTAAATTGATCAACTTTAAATAGAAAAAATAAAGTAAAGAGTAAATAAGAAAACAGAATATTCTGTCTCATAGTTCTGAAATAGAGTTCTTTATTTTTATTTTATAGTATTACTTCTCATTAATTATACTGCATAGATTAGTCCTACTATCTTAATTAGGTTCTAATTTAGTAGTATTCTCATTTTTATTTAATAGTCTCTTATTATTTTATTATTAAATATTAAATAAAGGATAGAGCTATTCTTTTTTCTAGAGATTCTAGAGAAAGCGAGACAAAGTGAAACGAGAAAGTTTTCTTTATATAAGAATTAGATCTACATACACCATATCTAAATAGAATGGAAATCCAAAAGAAAGGGAGTTGGGATTCCATTGGATGAATCTTTAAAGAAGATGCAGCACAGAGGAAACAAAGGCTAAACTTAAACTAAGCGCTTTTGTTTGAACAAAAAAGATTCTTGTTTCACCGAGGAAAAGAGAGAAGTTCTGGATAAATTGACAATGCTGAATTGAATTGACTAATTTAAGTTCCGCCTATTCCACATTAATGGGAGTACATTATGTTTCTGCTTCACGAATATGATATTTTTTGGACATTTCTAATAATAGCAAGCCTTATTCCTATTTTGGCATTTTCGATTTCAGGACTTTTAGCCCCGGTTAGTGAAGGACCAGAGAAGCTTTCTAGTTATGAATCGGGTATAGAACCCATGGGAGGGGCTTGGGTACAATTCCGAATACGCTATTATATGTTTGCGCTCGTTTTTGTTGTTTTTGATGTGGAAACCGTCTTTCTATACCCTTGGGCAATGAGTTTCGACGTATTGGGTGTATCCGTTTTTATCGAAGCTTTGATTTTCGTGCTTATCTTAGTTGTTGGTTTAGTTTATGCATGGCGAAAAGGAGCCTTGGAATGGTCTTAACTGAATATTTAGACAAAAAAAAAGAAGGAAAAGATTCTATTGAGACAGTTATGAATTTGATTGAGTTTCCCTTACTTGACCAAACAAGTTCCAATTCTGTTATTTCAACTACACCAAATGATCTTTCGAATTGGTCAAGACTCTCCAGTTTATGGCCCCTTCTATACGGTACCAGTTGTTGTTTCATTGAATTTGCTTCATTAATAGGCTCACGATTCGACTTTGATCGTTATGGATTGGTACCAAGATCAAGTCCTAGGCAAGCAGACCTAATTTTAACAGCCGGTACGGTAACAATGAAAATGGCTCCCTCTTTAGTGAGATTATACGAGCAAATGCCTGAACCAAAATACGTCATTGCTATGGGAGCCTGTACTATTACAGGGGGAATGTTCAGTACGGATTCCTATAGTACTGTTCGGGGAGTTGATAAGTTAATTCCTGTGGATGTCTACTTGCCGGGCTGCCCACCTAAACCGGAGGCAGTTATAGATGCCCTAACAAAACTTCGTAAGAAGATATCGCGAGAAATAGTTGAGGATCAAACTCTATCTCAAAATAAAAATAGATGTTTTACTACCAGTCACAAGCTTTATGTTAGGCGCAGTACTCATACAGGAACTTATGAGCAAGAATTGCTCTATCAATCACCATCTACATTAGATATATCTTCTGAAACTTTTTTCAAATCCAAAAGTTCAGTACCTTCCTACAAATTAGTGAATTAGGAGAGGGGCTCTTTTGTGTAGAAAAATAAAAAGCAGGGCAATCTTTCAAACTTGCATCCGAAATGTGAAATATTTATACAAAGAGGGAGAGATGAAGACAATGCAGCAGGGTTGGTTATCTAATTGGCTAGTCAAACATGAGGTGGTTCATAGATCTTTGGGCTTTGATCACCGAGGAATAGAGACTTTACAAATAAAAGCAGGGGATTGGGATTCCATTGCTGTCATTTTATATGTATATGGTTACAATTATTTACGCTCCCAATGTGCTTATGATGTAGCACCCGGTGGATCTTTAGCTAGCGTGTATCATCTTACGAGAATACAATATGGTATAGATAATCCAGAAGAAGTCTGCATAAAAGTCTTTGCCCAAAAGGATAATCCTAGAATTCCGTCTGTCTTCTGGATTTGGAGAAGTGCCGATTTTCAAGAACGCGAATCTTATGATATGGTGGGAATCTCTTATGATAATCATCCGCGCCTTAAACGTATCCTAATGCCTGAAAGTTGGATAGGCTGGCCCTTACGTAAGGATTATATAACCCCCAATTTTTATGAAATACAAGATGCTCATTGAATGATAAGAAATTCATGCTCACTTATACAACACAACTCCAGATTTTATTCAAGTCAAGGAATATTTTTAGGTTCTTTTCCTAGATGAAACGGAATACCTATTTATAATTAATTCCTAATTATACAAAAGCATTCCAGATAGACTGAGCAAAAAAAGGGTTTCATTTGGATTCCCCTATTTTGAAAATCGCATATTAATTTCCTTCATATGAACAGAAAAATAGGATGACTCAAAGAAGTTCTCTACCAGGAACTTTGTACCGCGCACATTACTTAGCACAACTAGGAAAATAAGATAAGATAAAGATAAGCAAGACTAAAAAAATATTCGTCGGAATAGCGGAATACAAAATTAAGAAACGCAAAAAAATAAAGGGGAATCTCACCCCCTTCTTTATCATAAAGAAAAGATATATTTTAAAACTTCTTTAAAAAGAAAAAGAAGTGCCTCTATATTTATATTATAGATTTATCCACTTAGATGAATAAATATTATTAATGAATATGTATCACAATCCATCTCGAGGTATTTGGATCAATACCTATTCGGTGGATCTTTTTTTTTTTTTTCTCTGCCAGGAACCAGATTTGAACTGGTGACACGAGGATTTTCAGTCCTCTGCTCTACCAACTGAGCTATCCTGACCTTTTCTTGTGCATCATCCTAGTAGAGTATTTGTATCTATGTCAATTAAAAGGACTAAAAATTAATTAAAGTATTTCAAATTTTAAATTTGAAAATGGGGGGGGTAGTCCTATGCATTGTGCATGGTTTACTTAAATAAAACTTAAAAATAGAGTGAATAACCAAGATTTCTTGCCGATACTCTAATAAAAAAGAAATCTATTCAATGAATAGGATAAGATCCATTGAGTTCTCTTCGCATTCCTTTGTGAAAGAGTAGAATGAGAAAGCTAATGAATCTTAAACCCATTGCATTGATAAAAAGAAAAAAAAGTGCATTGATAAAAAGAAAAAAAAAAAGAGGATAAATAATAATAATATAGTATAGTTAGGGAATAAAAGAGGATTTGGGGATAGAGGGACTTGAACCCTCACAACTTATAAAGTCGACGGATTTTCCTTTTACTAGAAATTTCATTGTTGTCAGTATTGACATGTAGAATGGGACTCTCTCTTTGTCCTCGTCCGATTAATCCACTTTTTTAAAGATCTCGAAAACTTTGAATTTTAATTGAAGAATTTGATTATTCAATATTCGATTGGAGTGGATTCACAATAATGAAAAAAAAAAATTATGATATGAGTTTTTTATTTCATAATCATTATCATTTCTAATTTCATTTTTAAAAAAGATAAAGAACCTATATTATAATTAGAATAT
Organism: Triticum urartu; assembly: GCF_056163025.1. Classification (NCBI taxonomy): domain Eukaryota; kingdom Viridiplantae; phylum Streptophyta; class Magnoliopsida; order Poales; family Poaceae; genus Triticum; species Triticum urartu. The sequence continues at coordinate 30,508 of NW_028260629.1, forward strand.
AATATGAGTTCTGTGATTAATCGTTTGCTATGTCAGTATCTATACGTGTTTATTAAATGTATAAGGTATAAAACCCCTCTTTCTCTAATTTAGAACTAGAAGGAATTCCACTAACAACACAACGTAATTAACTCGATTCGTTAGAACAGCTTCCATTGAGTCTCTGCACCTATCCTTTTCCTTTGTATTCTAGTTCGAGAACCCCTTGTTTTCTCAAAACACGGATTTGGCTCAGGATTGCCCTTTTTTAATTCCAGGGTTTCTCTGAATTTGGAAGTTACCACTTAGCAGGTTTCCATACCAAGGCTCAATACAATCAAGTCCGTAGCGTCTACCGATTTCGCCATATCCCCATTTCCCTCTTCTTTGAGACCAGGATTCCTTGTGTAATTTCATCCATCTCTTAGTTTTTTTTTTGAATCATTGAGTTCATCACTCAACGTAGTCTAGCAGTTCAGTTCGACTCTATTTGAGAGACCTCGCTTGCTTATTGCAATTCAGAATTGAATTGATTCTATCCTTGATGTATTTGCAATTCAATCCGAATCAATATATCCAAAAGTTTTTATCTCCCCCACCTCCCGTCTTACTTTTTTATAGTATTCAAAATTATACTATAACGCTTGATATTTATTCTTTTTTTCTAATCAGAATTAGCAATTTTATTTACTCTGACTCTATGTTCCCCTTAGTGAAATATTAATCCTCAAATTATTAACAAATAATAAAGTCTATAATGATCGAATGAAAATACCAATAAATTCTATAATTTTATTTTTTAATATCCTATAGTTAAGCATATCAAGCTAACTTTATCTTTAAGAAGTTTTAGTATTTTTTTATTTTTATAAGTATAACTTCAAATTTAGAACTAGTTAATAGCTAAGATTAATAACTAATATCTGAGATTTTACGGATTTCCTATACTATACCTATTTCTATTTGTTACACTATTTCCGTTATGTAAGCCCACTTAGCTCAGAGGTTAGAGCATCGCATTTGTAATGCGAGGGTCATCGGTTCAAATCCGATAGTCGGCTTTTTTTTCTCTATCGATGTTCTACGAACAAGAATCTCTTTTTTTCCGAATTAAATGGAGAATCCAGGATCTTTTATGTTTTTTACCTTACAATTTTGCTAGATACAAAACAATAAAATAAATAATATATATACAAAAAAAAAAGATTTTGATGAAATTCCATTTTTTGGGGTACTTTAGTTGATTTTACTCTGTTTATCCTGTAGTTTAATTCAGTTTTAATTTCGATGTATTCTGTAATGTAAATACAATGAAATTAATTGTGTAAAATGAAATTTCAATAAAATAAAAAAAGGAGTCTTCATGTCCCGTTATCGAGGACCTCGTTTAAAAAAAATACGCCGTCTGGGAGCTTTACCAGGACTCACTAGAAAAACACCTAAATCCGGAAGTAATCTTAAAAAAAAATTCAATTCTGGGAAAAAGGAGCAATATCGTATTCGTCTTCAAGAAAAACAGAAATTGCGTTTTCATTATGGTCTGACAGAACGACAATTACTTAGATATGTACATATCGCTGGAAAAGCAAAAAGGTCAACAGGCCAGGTTTTACTACAATTACTTGAAATGCGTTTGGATAATATCCTTTTTCGATTGGGTATGGCTTCAACCATTCCTGGGGCCCGCCAATTAGTCAACCATAGACATATTTTAGTTAATGGTCGTATAGTCAATATACCAAGTTTTCGTTGCAAACCCCGAGATATTATTACTACGAAAGATAACCAAAGATCAAAAGGTCTGGTTCAAAATTATATTGCTTCATCGGACCCGGGGAAATTGCCAAAGCATTTGGCGATTGACACGTTGGAATATAAAGGACTAGTAAATAAAATCCTAGATAGGAAGTGGGTCGGTCTCAAAATAAATGAGTTGTTAGTTGTAGAATATTACTCTCGTCAGACTTGAACTTAACGAAAAAAGGAAAGGTTCATAGAATTTTCTTCCCCTTCCCCTTTCCCCGAACTAAATCGCCCTAAGACCATTACCATTAATTTGTATTTTCCCATCAACTAGCTAAAATTGATTAACCCTAGGATTAGGATCCTTTTTTCTTTTTTCCTCTATGTGTATTTTACATACCACAGTAATTTGCTATAGAGAATTTCTAATTTCTATTAAATCAAAATAAGATAATATAAGATATTATATTATTGCTGGAAAAAATTGTTATTTGATTTGATACATTGTGATCCTTAACGTTGATGAATTAAGAAAAACGGAAAGAGAGGGATTCGAACCCTCGGTAAACAAAAGTCTACATAGCAGTTCCAATGCTACGCCTTGAACCGCTCGGCCATCTCTCCTACATAACTTATTATGGAAAATAAACTGAGTGAATAGCGAGTTTTCTTATTCCTGCAGTACAGGTACAACCGCAACCACTCGGGGGTTCCATAGTTCTATTGGAAAAATTCCTTTTGATCTAAGTGGAAGGATACAGGATTTTTTACTAGAAATTGCGCTCGCTATAAAATAAAAGTTTTAATTTGGGTTTTCCCGCAACTAAAGAAAAAGAAAATGGAAGAATTCTTCTTATTGCATAATAAAATAAAGAAACCTTAGAATTCCGTTTGCATAAGATACGCTACACCATACTATCGAAATCAAAAATAGGGTATGAGACAATTAATAACTTTGAAAACACGAAATAGTTGATAACATAAGTTGTTGTTCAGAAATAGGAAAGTGGAATGAAATCCAGTCTTAGTCAAATATTTCATATCTCTTCGTGTCCAAGCAGAAGGAAAAGGATACAATTTGAGCTGAGCGGAAAATCCATATCTCTCTTATCCATTTAAAGCATATGGATTTAGAGTAGAGCATATGGATCAATCTATTTATAATTATAAGAATCGAATGTGTTTGTTTTTATGTTATTTTGTGAAGGAATGAAAACAATTCTATATAGAATGGGTTGGGAATTATGCCTAGATCCCGTGGAAATGGAAATTTCATTGATAAGACCTCCTCAATTGTAGCCAATATTTTATTGCGAATAATTCCGACAACCTCAGGAGAAAAAAAGGCATTTACTTATTATAGAGATGGTGCGATTTGACTCTTTTTTTTGCTTTTTTTTAGCCCTACCTATACCTCAGTCTTACGAAAAAGAGAGGGGGGGTTGGCATAGAGAGAACCAAATTTGTAAAGCAAACAAACCCACGCTTCGGGAAGGTGAGGCGAACTAACAATTCCTTCCGTCGTGTATCCTCGATTGATGCGGCTTCAGATACTTCAATTGTAGATTTGAGTATTGAGCGAAAGGTTACACCTACAGGATATGGTATGGTATGGATTACAGGCCAATCCTACTCTATTAGTATCCGTAGGCAGCATAGGGGAGAAAAGCACTACACCTAGAAATAGGAATCAACAAGAGAAAAACTTTGTTAGAAATTACCCCTTTCCTGATCGGTATCAGGGCTGGGAAGAATGGTTGGGATAACAAACAACCATCAGGTTTGTACTTTGGATACCCCTATAACCATCAAAGATCGTTGAAGTAGCTAATTCCTCTAAATAGGAGGCGTTGAGAACAAAGAAATTATTGGAGCTATCGTTTTCCTCTAGCATTAATAGAATTCATTGGTGTTAAGAAAAACCTCTTGTGGGAAGGTTGGCTAGAGATTTCTTGGAAAAATACCAGCCCCTTTCGGTTCATAATGAGACGGGACTAATTCTATTTTGATTCTATAGATTATTTCGCTTAGTACTATTATGTACAGAAGGGAGGAGCCGTATGAGATGAAAACCTCATGTACGGTTTTGGAACGGAGATTTTTTGAATAGAATGAACGACCGTAACGGATGTTGGCTCAATCCGAAGGAAATTATGCGGAAGCTTTGCAAAATTATTATGAAGCTACGCGACTAGAAATCGATCCCTATGATCGAAGTTATATACTCTATAACATAGGCCTTATACACACAAGCAATGGAGAGCATACAAAGGCTTTGGAATATTATTTCCGGGCACTAGAACGAAACCCCTTCTTACCGCAAGCTTTTAATAATATGGCCGTGATCTGTCATTACGTGCGACTATCTCCACTATAGAAAGAAAAAAAAAAAAGAGAGGATCAAATTTTCTAGTAAATACTAGAAAAAAAGGGCTTTCTACATAGGGATCGTAAAAACAACGATTTTTCCCTATCAGCTGTAGGAAGGAAGGACACTTCACGAGAATCAAAAAACGAAGAAAGTATGGCCTATACTACTACTCTATGGATAAAGTTTCTCAAATTGATAGAGAAAGCACCGTAAAGATCAATTAGTGAGCGACTGGGTCGATACAACTAAAAAAAACTGCTTACTTATCCCATGATATGGGGCAAAATTTAGGAATCCGCTTATGTAATAGAGCCGATCCACTAAGGGATTAAGCAGCGGTGTAGTATCAGATCCCAAAGATAGTAAGTTCTTTTTTCTTTCTTATGGAAAAAAGTCTTTTTCAAGGATTCTATAGAGATTTCATATATGAAACCGGGATAGTTACCTCTCAGAAAATTTGAACGAAGGCTCTATATCTATCTATGCTTCATTCTTCTGAAGGTGGGAAAAAAGATCAAACTGATTATTGATAAAAATTAGGGTTTGAAACTTAGGTAATTAATTTCTTCTGCTTAACCCAAGAACAAATTGGATCGATTTTTGATAAATCGAATTCAGTTAAGATAGGGGAAATTCAGATAGCAATTTCTGAGCCGTATGAGGTAGGAAACTCTCAAGTACGGTTCTAAGGGAAGGAACTTCCTATTCCGACCGAGGAGAACAGGCCATTCTACAGGGTGATTCGGAAATTGCGGAAGCTTGGTTTGATCAAGCTGCTGAATATTGGAAACAAGCTATAGCGCTTACTCCGGGAAATTATATTGAAGCACAGAACTGGTTGAAGATTACGAAGCGCTTTGAATTTGAATAAGACCATGCTCCTTCTTTTTCATAAAATGGGTGGTTTGGTTGTTGATCCATTAATCAAATAAATTAGGTCGTAAGATCGAATCAAGAATTTCATTATATCCATTTCTTATACCTTCTATTTTATATGATATTTCATAAGAATAAACCATAGGGATAGGGTCTAGAATAGAAGTAATAAAGTGAATAAAAAGAGGGGGCAATCTAAATATTGCTAATATATTAGGACCATCTTATTAATAATTCTAATGAGTTATCTTGGAATTTAGAATCAAATAAAAAACCCTATATTATGCTCAAGGAAAGTAGATATAGATAGGAGCTTATGCCCTCAAAAAAAATACACTAGTTTCTTAAATTAAAATAAAAAAGATTTTTTTCTTACGTCGAGAAATATTTGTTTTTCAAGATAAACAATGTCCGTTAGGCACCTAATCTTTATGTCATAATAGACCCGAACACTTGCCTCGGATTGACTTCAATATATAATTGCTCCAGTGAATAACTAAAAAAAAAATAGAAGGATGGTAGATAGTAAAGAAAAGAACTAATCACAATATCTATCTTTCAAAATCTATCTTTCAAAATCTATCTTTCAAAATATATATCTTTCAAAGATTCACTAAAAAGACAGTTGGCGGGTCTCTTTGTATGTCTTGTCCGGAAAGAGGAGGACTTAATGATTATTCGTTCGCCGGAACCAGAAGTAAAAATTGTTGTGGATAGGGATCCTGTAAAAACATCTTTTGAGGAATGGGCCAGACCCGGCCATTTCTCAAGAACACTAGCTAAGGGCCCTGATACTACCACTTGGATCTGGAACCTACATGCTGATGCTCACGATTTCGATAGTCATACTGGTGATTTGGAGGAGATTTCTCGAAAAGTCTTTAGTGCTCATTTCGGGCAACTTTCCATTATCTTTCTTTGGTTGAGTGGCATGTACTTTCATGGCGCCCGTTTTTCCAATTATGAAGCATGGCTAAGTGATCCTACTCACATTGGACCCAGTGCTCAGGTAGTTTGGCCTATAGTAGGGCAAGAAATATTGAATGGTGATGTAGGCGGGGGTTTCCGAGGAATCCAAATAACCTCTGGTTTTTTTCAGCTTTGGCGAGCATCTGGAATAACTAGTGAATTACAACTCTATTGTACTGCAATTGGTGCATTGATTTTTGCAGCGTTAATGCTTTTTGCTGGTTGGTTCCATTATCACAAAGCCGCTCCCAAATTGGCCTGGTTCCAAGATGTAGAATCCATGTTGAATCACCACTTAGCGGGATTATTAGGACTTGGGTCTCTTTCTTGGGCGGGGCACCAAATTCATGTATCTTTACCAATTAACCAATTTCTTGACGCTGGGGTGGATCCTAAAGAGATACCACTTCCTCATGAATTTATCTTGAATCGGGACCTTTTGGCTCAACTTTATCCTAGTTTTGCCGAAGGAGCAACCCCTTTTTTCACTTTAAATTGGTCCAAATACGCAGAATTTCTGACTTTTCGCGGAGGACTAGATCCAGTAACCGGTGGTCTCTGGCTGACCGATATTGCGCACCATCATTTAGCTATTGCTATTCTTTTCCTAATCGCAGGTCATATGTATAGGACCAATTGGGGTATTGGCCATGGACTTAAAGATATTTTGGAGGCTCACAAGGGCCCATTTACAGGACAAGGCCATAAGGGTCTTTATGAAATCTTAACAACGTCATGGCATGCTCAATTATCTCTTAACCTAGCTATGCTAGGCTCTACAACCATTGTTGTAGCTCATCATATGTATTCTATGCCTCCCTATCCATACCTAGCTACTGACTATGGTACACAACTTTCCTTGTTCACACACCACATGTGGATTGGCGGATTTCTAATAGTCGGTGCTGCTGCACATGCAGCAATTTTTATGGTAAGAGACTATGATCCAACTACTCGATACAACGATCTATTAGATCGCGTCCTTAGACACCGCGATGCAATCATATCCCACCTTAACTGGGTATGTATATTTCTAGGTTTTCACAGTTTTGGCTTGTACATTCATAATGATACCATGAGTGCTTTAGGCCGTCCACAAGATATGTTTTCGGATACTGCCATACAATTACAACCTATCTTTGCTCAATGGGTACAAAATATCCATGCTACTGCGCCTGGCGTAACAGCTCCTGGTGCAACAACAAGTACTAGCTTAACGTGGGGAGGCGGCGAGTTAGTAGCAGTAGGTGGCAAAGTGGCTTTGTTACCTATTCCATTAGGAACCGCAGATTTTTTAGTCCATCACATTCATGCATTTACCATACATGTGACTGTATTAATACTTTTGAAAGGTGTTTTATTTGCTCGGAGTTCCCGTTTGATACCCGATAAAGCAAATCTAGGTTTTCGCTTTCCTTGCGATGGGCCTGGCCGAGGGGGAACATGTCAAGTATCCGCCTGGGATCATGTTTTCTTAGGTTTATTCTGGATGTACAATGCAATTTCGGTAGTCATTTTCCATTTCAGTTGGAAAATGCAGTCGGATGTTTGGGGTACTATAAGTGATCAAGGGGTGGTAACTCATATTACAGGGGGAAACTTTGCACAGAGTTCCATTACGATTAATGGGTGGCTTCGAGATTTCTTGTGGGCACAGGCATCGCAAGTCATTCAGTCTTATGGTTCTTCATTATCTGCATATGGTCTTTTTTTCTTAGGTGCTCATTTTGTCTGGGCCTTCAGTTTAATGTTTTTATTCAGCGGCCGTGGTTATTGGCAAGAACTCATTGAATCTATCGTTTGGGCTCATAACAAATTAAAAGTTGCTCCTGCTACTCAGCCTAGAGCCTTGAGCATTATACAAGGACGCGCTGTAGGAGTAACCCATTACCTTCTGGGTGGAATTGCCACGACATGGGCATTCTTCTTAGCGAGAATTATTGCAGTAGGATAGTGGCTAGGAGGATTTGAAAGGCATTATGGAATTAAGATTTCCCAGGTTTAGCCAAGGCTTAGCTCAGGACCCCACTACTCGTCGTATTTGGTTTGGTATTGCTACCGCACATGATTTCGAAAGTCATGATGATATTACTGAAGAACGTCTTTATCAGAACATTTTTGCTTCTCACTTTGGGCAATTAGCAATAATCTTTCTATGGACGTCCGGAAATCTGTTTCATGTAGCTTGGCAAGGAAATTTTGAATCATGGATACAGGATCCTTTACACGTAAGACCTATTGCTCATGCGATTTGGGATCCTCATTTTGGTCAACCCGCTGTGGAAGCCTTTACTCGAGGAGGTGCTGCTGGTCCAGTGAATATTGCTTATTCTGGAGTTTATCAGTGGTGGTATACAATAGGATTACGCACCAATGAGGATCTTTATACTGGAGCTCTTTTT
>NW_028260630.1:0-59579 GCF_056163025.1 Triticum urartu
AATCCAACAAACAATACAAGGATGAATTACGAATTATGAAAGGATAGATTTCACATATACTTGTCCTTGTATTGTGTCAGTATGAGAATATCCTTCCTAAATTATTTATCCAAACCTATTGATCATTAACTTAGATTTTCCCAAGATTTTGGCTGCTATTCCGAATTACTCTATTATTCCGAAGCCAATGAAAAGTAAGTAGAACCTACAAAAATGGGGTTTTCTATTGATGCCTTGAATAACATATAGCTTACCTATAGACAAAAAAAAAATAAAAAAGTAATTATGTTTCGGAACCAGGCAAAACCAGATTGCTGTGCCATAGGAAGGATAGCTATACTAATTCGGTATACTCAAAATACACCTTTGGTACAAAATTGACAATCTCACAAGGATGAAATATCAGTAATTTTCTATTTACTGGTCGATCCCATCTTTTACGGAATCAATTCCTTTTTTGAATGTACAAAAATTTTGGGAGTTCAGCATGTCTGGAAGCACGGGAGAACGTTCTTTTGCTGATATTATTACCAGTATTCGATACTGGGTTATTCATAGCATTACTATACCTTCCCTATTCATTGCGGGTTGGTTATTTGTCAGTACGGGTTTAGCTTATGACGTGTTTGGAAGTCCTAGGCCAAACGAGTATTTCACGGAAAGCCGACAAGGAATTCCGTTAATAACCGACCGTTTTGATTCTTTAGAACAACTCGATGAATTTAGTAGATCCTTTTAGGAGGCCCTCAATGACCATAGATCGAACCTATCCTATTTTTACAGTGCGATGGCTGGCTATTCACGGACTAGCTGTACCTACTGTTTTTTTCTTGGGATCAATATCAGCAATGCAGTTCATCCAACGATAAAACAAATTCCAACTATAGAACTATGACACAATCAAACCCGAATGAACAAAATGTTGAATTGAATCGTACCAGTCTATACTGGGGTTTATTACTCATTTTTGTACTTGCTGTTTTATTTTCCAATTACTTCTTCAATTGAGAGAAAGAAAGAGACTAATAAGAATTCTCTTATCCCATTTGGAAGGATACCATCCTTATAACTACCCATGACTGTTTTTGTCTCTAGCATGACCAATTGATAAAATGTGGAGGAAAGTAGGGGAAATGGCCGATACTACTGGAAGAATTCCTCTTTGGCTGATAGGTACTGTAGCTGGTATTGCTGTGATTGGTTTAGTAGGTGTTTTCTTTTATGGTTCATATTCTGGATTGGGTTCATCTCTATAGTAATCGGAGGGACCAGATTGTAAACATGAAAAAGTAGGAGCTTAGCGGGTCCTTACCCCCCTTTATCTGATTAGAGCGGAAAGGACCCGCGGAATTTTTATTTTACTCTTATAACGCGAATTGAATCTATTCGATTCACTCTTATGAAGCAACAAGAAAAAGAGATCACTCGAGGATCCAATATCTTATTCCACGAAGGAAGTATCCTGAAAATCCTTGATTTAGTTTCGAGTAATAAACTAATAAAACCTTAATCAAAACTATTCAACTAGCCTAAAAATAAAAAAACCTTCAATGGAAGAGTTTACTTTTTTTTTGCAAAATTTCTGTAAATTTGAAGTTGAACTTAATTAAACAAGCCAAGCAATTTGCTCACAATCACAAGAAATTTTTCCCCCGCCATATTTTCTTCCCCTCTGTTTGTCCACTACCTCGGCTAAACCTAAGCAAAAGAAAAAGAGGTCCAAGAGACAGACCCGAATAAAGAAGAAATAGTAATCTTTGACGAATTAGGAAGAAAAAGGATTCTTATTTTGATACAAGAAGAATCGGCACAAGAAAAAGGCTTTTTCTTGTGCCGAATAGACGATTAAGAAGACCTGCAATCCCTCCGAAAAAGAAGAAATTTTAATTTGATTGTTCTCGCCTTTGCCTTGGATTCTCTTCTTTTGCATGGGATATAAATAAGGAATTCCAGACATCTCATAAACAAAAAGCAGTCTAAACAAAAAAAGGATTTCCAAAATAGATCATAGATAATTCTAGCAATTGCCAATAAATCGAGGCTTTTTACCAACTTGATGGTAAGAAATCCCGGGACCTAGAAATTCATTTCGTACAATTGAACCTTTTCAAACTGTTTCTTTTTGAGAACCAAAAAAACTTGTGCCAAAATAACGGATGCGAAGAAGAACAAAAGGCCTTGGACACGTAATGGATCCTGAAGCACGATTTCTGCGTCCCCCTGACCAAAACCTCCCACATTAGGATTGCTTGTTAATGGTTGATCAAGCTTGATGGATTCCCCCTCTGAAACAAGAAGTTCTGGTCCGGGAGGTATAATATCAATCACTTGGCGTCCATCTGATGCATCAACTATGGATATTTCATACCCCCCCTTTTCTTTACGTAGTATTTTTCTTACTATACCTGTTGACGTAGCATTATAGACTGTATTGTTACTCTTGCTACCATCAGGATAGATCTGTCCTCTTCCTCGGTTTCCCCCTACATATATGGGATATTTTAAGAAATGAGCATCTTTCTTCGTAGCAGGATCAGGGGAAAGAATGGGAAAGACAATTTCACTATATTTCTTACCGGGAACAGGGCCTATCACAAGAATGTTTTTTTTATCGGGACGATAACTCTGAAAAGCAAGATTTCCTATCTTTTCTTTTAACTCAGGGGAAATACGATCGGGCGGCGCTAATTCGAATCCCTCGGGCAAAATAAGAACAGCACCTACATTCAACCCTCCCTTTTTTCCATTAGCAAGAACTTGTTTCAATTGCATATCATAAGGAATTCGAAGAACTGCTTCAAATACAGTATCGGGAAGCACAGCTTGGGGAACTTCAATATCGACGGGCTTGCTAGCTAAATGGCAATTGGCACATACAATTCGTCCAGTTGCTTCTCGTGGGTTTTCATAACCCTGCTGCGCAAAAATGGGATATGCATTTGAAATAGATGTCCGAGTTATTACGTATATCATGATCGATACAGAAATCGATCGAGTTATCTGTTCCTTTACCCAAGAAAAAGTATTTCTATTTTCCATGTCCAATCGCAGATCCCAGAATTTCTACAATAAATTAGATAGGTAGCTAAGCTAATCTAGTTCCCTATACACGAATCTGTTGTCATTCTACTGCAACAGTTGTACTGCAATGATGAATACCTTAAAGTAGGTATAAATAGAAAGAATTTTGCTAAAATGGAAAAGGGCTTTCTTTCTAAAAAAAGATGCTTGCTAATTTGATTAATATTAATATCGGGAGATCAAATGAATTTATGCTTCACTAATTGAATGATAAATGACTACAAGCGAAGGAGATAGACGATTTAAACAAAAAAAGACCCAAAATTTCAAACATGTATCTAGAATTACTGGAAAACTACAAACAAAAATAGTGAAAATAAGCTCGTTAGGAGCCCATCCAAAATCGTTGTAGACCCAACGAATTACTAGTTCCCAACCACGGGTGGAGTGAAATCCAACAAAAAAATCAGTAACTAAAAGAATAAAAAAAGCTTTTATTGAGTCATTTAAATTATAGAAGAATTCCTGAACCCAAGAATTCAAAATGACAAGTTCCTCTTTACCCAGAAAAAAAGAACCACTTAGAATAGCCAAACAGATTATATTTGTCGAGAAATGCAAAATGGTATGGAGATGATCCTCATTATTTATTTTGACCCATTGTATTATTTCCTTGTGTATTCCTGTAGGAGGTTTTTGTACATGTGTCTTTAGTTTCCCTTTTATCATCTCGTCCAAGAGAGAAAGTTCTTCTAATTCTATGAATCTTTCTAGAATCCTTTTCTCTTGAATATCAGTTAAGAGAGTTTCGGATTGCCTGGTATTCCACCAATTCTTAATCCAAAGTTCCAGACATTTGTTAAATGAGGAAGAGACCCCCCAAGGCAAAAGTACGATAAATACAAGATATAGTAAAGAAGGCAATGCTTTCTTTTTTTTCATTTTTGATCTGTAAATGGAGTTGTTAATGAATATGCTTCATTCGCTGACTCTATTCCATTCCCTGACTCTATATGATGATATTTCTATTTCATGATATTTCTATTTCTTTGAAGCAAAAACTCTATAGGTTTGATACCCTGTATCTATTCTTCTTTTTTGTATATTAGTTATTAGTGGAATTTCAGTGCATTGGGTTCTTTCTTAGATCTAGATGGAATGAAATAGTGAAATAGAATAAAAAAAAAGCCCTTTCGGATGAAAAAGGAAGAATAGTATGCGATATATCTAACTTGGATAAAAAAAAATTAAAAGCAAATTTCTCTTATCCTCGTTTGTTCCTTCCTTTAGATAAATACTTAAAAATCCCCTTACAATAACAAATCCAATTTAGAAGGGACTTCCTCCCTGTGTTGAGAAAACTTTTCTTCTTCCAATTCTTCTTTTCTTCATTCAACTCAGTTCAAAAAAGATACCTCAAAATACTTCAATTGGTACGCGCAAGAAATAGGCCAATTCGGCAGCTTTTTGTTCAATTTCTCGTGGAGTAAAAAATTTATCATCAGTACGAGTCAAGGGAATGATCCCCTGGCCCCGGATTTCCATATAAAGAATACGACGAGGATAAAGACCCTCTTTAACCTGAATTCTAATTGATTGGATATCCCGCATAAGGAATCGAAGGAAGACGCGACGTTTTATTCCAGGGAATCCCCAACGAAAAATGCACACTATTCCCTCTTTTCTATCGAATCGGTCATAACCACTACCTACATTCCACAAAATAGTACACCACAAGTAGGAGCTAATGAATAGGCCTGCGATTCCGTAGAAAGACATCACGACCCCCTGCGGAAAAAAAAGAATTTCTTGAGATGGAAGTATAGATATAATATTCTTACCAAGATAACTGGAAATCCCAACCGATAAGAATCCTAGTGAACCTAGAAAAAGAATACAGGCCCAGAAAAAATTACCCCTTTTTCGAGAACCTTTTAGAAGTTCTACCCATATGTGTTCTGATCGCCAATTCATATTAGATATACTAAATCCAGCAGCGGTCGATTGAAATTGAGAGAATAAGCTAAATAATTTTGACTTTACTTTTTTTGATTCTGAAATCGCCTTCAGCAACTAGTACTCCTGTGAAATAATAGGTTAGATACATTGACTTTCTATTCAAAAAATATTCGTTGATTCAATTAAAATAAATAAAATAAAACTCGCTATACCTGGCTCTGCATATTCATGCATTTATGCTCGTAGCCTATATCCGCATCCATAACCGTTTTTCATTTGTGTGTAGAAAGTGTGTGTAGAAAAAGCCACATACCCTACCATATTATATTACTTACACTAAAAAATACTAGACAATCTTATTTTTTTGCACATAAAGAAATAAAGAAGTCATTGCAATTGCCGGAAATACTAAGCCTACTAAAGGCACGAAAATAGAAGGTAAGTTTAAATCCGTCATGGAATAGGTGTCTCAATTCAAATTTACTATTTCTATCTAGTCGAAAAATATCTTAAGATTCTTATGATATAATTAAGTATATCTATTATAAGGAATATTGACTATTGTATTGTATTTTTTATTTTTAGTTTGAAAAATATTCTGTAAAAAAAATGAAAGGATAATAAGAAAATTCCAAAAAAGGAGAACTAATTAAAAAGATTTTATTTTGATTTTCCCATCCTCATGGCCTTTCTATCTTTCTAATCTAATTTGAAATTGGATTCAAAAGAAAGCGGTTAGAATTTACTTCCTGCATACATACTTCTCTAGAAGCGCATACAATAATGCGTGGTAAAGGCGGAAAAATAGTATATTCAATCAAAATCAAAGGGCAAATTATCTTACCTACTATAGATCCCCTACTACCCTCTTAGACTTTAAAAGGCGATATACCACCCAAAGAAAGGGTATGAAAATGCCGGGTGGAGTTAGCTTTTCGACGAAGACCTGTCCCGTGCAGCGAAGCCCTGTTAGTAAGACCCCCCGCAATAATGGATTATAGAAGAATATTATTCCAAATACTCCTCTGGACGCATATAGTAGCATTGCGATTCCGAATCTTTTTTATTTATGAATATGAACAGAAAAAATTCATTGTATCGTTGGGTCGGAGCGGAGGTTTGGTCCAGAAAAATTAGAAACAAAACGTCTACTCTACCGCATTGAAGTCTATAGCGCTGTATTTCCACGAAAGTATAATTCTTACCATCAGGATACGATCCTTTCTTTTGAACTAAACGTCTCTACGATGGGTCCAGGTTCTATGTCCAATCCCAAATCAAGGATTTCTCGCTCTTGATCGGAGTCATAAACTAAAAAAAAACTACCTTTTTATCCTTTTTCTCAAGGTTATAGAAAACTTCCTTATCTAGTTCTAGCATTTTGAAAAAAAAAAAATGCTTCTTTTTTTACACACAGTTCGAGTCACTTGTTGACTCACGATTACGCCTGTTAAAAGTTTCAAACGTCCTCTTTTTTGAAATTGAAAGAGAGTCCTATAAAAAGGTCTAACTTCCAAACTATGTCTTTTTTCATTCATTCTCCTTTAGTTTTTTTCTCTATCTAGAAGTGGAATAGAATAACCCGGTTGAAGGGTAATGATCATACGTCTGTAATGCATTGTATGGCCCAGAATAGGTCCTATTCTTCTACCTTTTCCAGGTAGTCGATGGCTATTCACAGCTACCACCTTAACACCAAAGAAGAGTTCGACCCAATGCTTTATTTCTGTCTTAGTGAATCCCGATTCGACATTAAAAGTATATTGATTCTTTCCCAATAAACGAAGACTTTTTTCTGTAAATACTGCGTATTTGATTCCATTATCATTATCATATGATAATACTATATTTTATTATTTTATTATTTTATTTGTATTTCTTTATTGTATTATACCTTAATATATATATTCTAGATATATAGAATAGACGAATCTCAATTTGTCAAGTCTCATGATCATATCATGATCTATTTTTATTCGGCTCAATCTTTTTTTTCTAAAAAAGATTGAGCCGAGTTTAATTGCAATCAATTAGAAGAATAAAGAAGAATTACTGCATTTCATAACTGATTTTTTTCTCTTTTTATTTCGTTTCTTTTTTATTTATACCTTCTTTATCTTTAGTTTTATCTAGTTAATCAATAGTATCTACCGGCTCGAACTCGAATTTGATCGCCTTCCATACTTCACAAGCTGCGGCTAGTTCAGGACTCCATTTGCAAGCTGCTCGGATAATTTCATTACCTTCGCGAGCAAGATCGCGCCCTTCGTTACGAGCTTGTACACAGGCTTCTAAAGCCACTCGATTAGCTGCTGCACCAGGTGCATTTCCCCAAGGATGTCCTAAAGTTCCTCCACCAAATTGTAATACAGAATCGTCCCCAAAGATTTCGGTCAGAGCTGGCATATGCCAAACATGAATACCACCTGAAGCTACCGGTATAACACCTGGCATGGATACCCAGTCCTGAGTGAAAAAGATACCGCGAGCACGATCTTTTTCAATAAAATCATCGCGCAATAAATCAACAAAACCTAAAGTCATTTCGCGTTCCCCTTCTAACTTACCTACTACTGTACCGGAGTGGATATGATCTCCCCCAGACATACGCAATGCTTTAGCTAATACACGGAAATGCATACCATGATTTTTCTGTCTATCAATAACTGCATGCATTGCACGGTGAATGTGAAGAAGAGAGTAGGCCATTGTCGCGGCAATAATGAGCCAAAGTAGTATTTGCGGTGAATCCCCCAGTTAAGTAGTCATGCATTACAATAGGAACCCCTAATTCTCTTGCAAATACAGCTCTCTTAATCATTTCTTCACATGTACCCGCAGTCGCATTCAAGTAATGCCCCTTGATTTCACCGGTTTCGGCCTGTGATTTATAAATAGCTTCGGCACAAAAGACAAAACGGTCTCTCCAGCGCATAAATGGTTGTGAGTTTACGTTTTCATCATCTTTGGTAAAATCAAGTCCACCACGTAGACACTCATAACACGCTCTACCATAATTTTTTGCGGATAATCCCAATTTTGGTTTAATAGTACATCCCAATAAAGGACGACCGTACTTGTTCAACTTATCTCTTTCAACTTGGATACCATGAGGCGGGCCTTGGAAAGTTTTTGAATAAGTAGGGGGAATTCGTAGATCCTCCAAACGTAGAGCACGTAGGGCTTTGAAACCAAATACGTTACCTACAATGGAAGTAAACATGTTAGTAACGGAACCCTCTTCAAATAGGTCTAATGGATAAGCTACATAACAGATCCATTGGTTGTCTTCCCCAGCAACAGGCTCGATGTGATAGCATCGTCCTTTGTAACGATCAAGACTGGTAAGTCCATCAGTCCAAACAGTTGTCCATGTACCAGTAGAAGATTCGGCAGCTACTGCAGCCCCTGCTTCTTCGGGCGGAACCCCAGGCTGAGGACTTACTCGGAATGCTGCCAAGATATCAGTATCCTTAGTTTCATACTCTGGGGTGTAGTAAGTCAATTTATAATCTTTAACACCAGCTTGAAATCCAACACCTGCTTTAGTTTCTGTTTGTGGTGACATAAGTCCCTCCCTATAACTCTTGAATTAAGAATTCTCACAATAACAGGGTCTACTCGATGTTAATTAGGCGTAAATGAAACTTTAGCAAAAATCTCGTAAAACAAAAAGGATATTCAATTAATATAATATCAACTCATTAAAGAAAATTGAGGGCATGCTTAGGTTAATGAATATGTTTCATTCATATATAATGCGTACACCCTGTGTATGTTCTATCCTATAGGAATTCCAATATAGGAATTCGATAGGAATTGAGTTGTTGTTATGGTAAGTTAACACGGTTCGTTATTAAACCATGGATTTGATTTACCAAATCCATAATTATTGTATACTCTTTGATAGATATAGCGCAACCCAAATTAATTCCTAATCCTTATTTTACAAGTTCTTAATAGTTCTCTTTTCTTATTTTGAATGCAAATACCTAACTAAATACTAATAAAATTCTTTGTTGACAGCAATCTATGCTTCACAGTAGTATATATTTTGTATATCGAAGTCCTAGATAGGAAAGTAGAGTAGGCACAGATCCTCCACAAAAGGCAAAATGTATATGAAAAAAAAGATTGATTGAACTTTCCAATGGACTCATTCCATGAGTAAACGATTGAATGGGATTCGCTTGGGCAACGAAATCAAGTCCTGGTCCCCTTTTCTCTCTTATTGAATTAACTAATTCATTTCCTTTTTACTTTTGGATTTTTTTTGATTTGATTTGGCATTATTCAACAATAAAAAAAGAAAAATTTCGACAAATTCCTTTTTTTTAATTATGTGATAATTATGAGAACCAATCCTACTACTTCTCCTCCCGGGGTTTCCACAATTGAAGAAAAAAGTACAGGTCGTATCGATCAAATTATTGGACCCGTGCTGGATGTCACTTTTCCCCCAGGCAAGTTACCTTATATTTATAACGCTTTGGTAGTCCAGAGTAGAGACACTGCCGATAAGCAAATTAATGTGACTTGTGAGGTACAACAATTATTAGGAAATAATCGAGTTAGAGCTGTAGCTATGAGTGCTACGGACGGGTTGATGAGAGGAATGGAAGTGATTGACACGGGAGCTCCTCTCAGTGTTCCGGTCGGTGGAGCTACTCTCGGACGAATTTTCAACGTTCTTGGGGAGCCTGTTGACAATTTGGGTCCTGTAGATAGTAGTGCAACGTTCCCTATTCATAGATCTGCGCCTGCCTTTATCGAGTTAGATACGAAATTATCCATCTTTGAAACAGGTATTAAGGTCGTCGATCTTTTAGCTCCTTATCGACGTGGAGGAAAAATAGGACTATTTGGGGGGGCTGGAGTAGGTAAAACAGTACTGATCATGGAATTAATCAATAACATTGCTAAAGCTCATGGGGGCGTATCCGTATTCGGTGGAGTAGGGGAACGGACTCGTGAAGGAAATGATCTTTATATGGAAATGAAGGAATCCGGAGTAATTAATGAAAAAAATATTGAGGAATCAAAGGTAGCTCTAGTCTATGGCCAAATGAATGAACCACCGGGAGCTCGTATGAGAGTTGGTTTAACTGCCCTAACTATGGCGGAATATTTCCGAGATGTTAATAAGCAAGACGTGCTTTTATTTATCGATAATATCTTTCGTTTTGTTCAAGCAGGATCAGAGGTATCCGCTTTATTAGGGAGAATGCCCTCCGCAGTGGGTTATCAACCTACTCTTAGTACAGAAATGGGTTCTTTGCAAGAAAGAATTGCTTCTACTAAAAAGGGATCTATAACTTCGATTCAAGCAGTTTATGTACCTGCAGACGATTTGACCGACCCTGCCCCTGCCACAACATTTGCACATTTGGATGCTACTACCGTACTTTCCAGAGGATTAGCTTCCAAGGGTATTTATCCAGCAGTAGATCCTTTAGATTCAACCTCGACTATGTTACAGCCTCGGATCGTTGGCAACGAACATTATGAAACTGCGCAAAGAGTTAAGGAAACTTTACAACGTTACAAAGAACTTCAGGACATTATCGCAATTCTTGGCTTGGATGAATTATCGGAAGAGGATCGTTTAACTGTAGCAAGAGCAAGAAAAATTGAGCGTTTCTTATCACAACCGTTCTTTGTGGCAGAAGTTTTTACTGGTTCTCCAGGAAAGTATGTTGCTCTTGCGGAAACTATTAGGGGATTTCAACTAATCCTTTCCGGAGAATTAGACGGCCTACCTGAACAGGCTTTTTATTTGGTGGGTAACATCGATGAAGCTAGCACGAAAGCTATAACCTTAGAAGAGGAGAACAAATCGAAGAAATGAAATTAAATCTTTATGTACTGACTCCTAAGCGAATTATTTGGGATTGTGAAGTGAAAGAAATCATTTTATCCACTAATAGTGGCCAAATTGGCGTATTACCAAACCACGCCCCCATTAACACAGCAGTAGATATGGGTCCTTTGAGAATACGCCTCCTCAACGACCAATGGTTAACAGCGATTCTGTGGAGCGGTTTTGCGAGAATAGTTAATAATGAGATCATCATTTTAGGAAATGATGCGGAACTGGGTAGTGATATTGATCCGGAAGAAGCTCAAAAGGCACTTGAAATAGCCGAAGCTAACTTGAGTAAAGCTGAGGGTACGAAAGATTTGGTTGAAGCGAAGCTCGCTCTCAGACGAGCTAGGATACGAATCGAGGCTGTCAATTGGATTCCCCCATCCAATTGAAGACAATCCAGTGGTTTATAGTTGATACAAAGAAAAAGGGAAGAGGGGTAGAAAAAGTTATTAGATAGCGAAGCGAAGTAAGTCCAATGCTATCTAGTAATTTTTCTACCTACTTACCTACTATTGGATTTGAACCAATGACTCCCGCCGTATGAAAGCAATACTCTAACCACTGAGTTAAGTAGGCAATTTATCACCACAAAGGAAGACCCATTACTTCGATCGATTATATATTGAATCCCTTTTCTAAGCAATACCGCTCTGTTATTGGTCTGTTATATACTAAATACTAAACTAAATACTAAACAGATACAGATCAAAGGGGTATCCTCTGGCATTAGAAAATATTCATCTTGACAAGAAATTATCTATATGTTAAGATATCTCTGATAAGGGCTATAGCTCAGTTCGGTAGAGCAACTCGTTTACACGTGCGCCAATGCTTTTCAAAGGAGCTTATTATGCAATGAACATAATCGATCTTATTGCAAAATCAATGTCTTACTTCATAGATTCGAGAGAATAGGAGAACAGTAGCCTGACAAACAGTCGGTTCAGTCCGATTCAGGTGCCAATTCAGGTGCCTAATCAAATAGAACCCTTATGGATTTGCTAGTTGATAAGGTAAATATCCAGCCCACTAAATGCTAGGCGTAATGAGGATAAGGGCCTCCAAAAAACTTCTTTTCGTTCTATGAACTTTAAGGTGTATGAAGTCTCATAGTTAACTCTTGCAGTGGAACGATAGAGACTCCATTTCACTTAGGTTGATTTAATTTAGACCGGAGGCAGACCTAAGTCAAGGTAATCCTCCTTTGAAACACTTTGGTATTGCTCCTAGATAGATCATAATACAAAAAATCAATCAGAGCACAGGGAGCCATCTCATTATCTTTCCGTAAAGAAAAACTATGGTGGACTAACTGATCTTTAAATCAGTTTATGAAAGAGCCCAATGCAAAAAAATGCATGTTGGGTCTTTGAAACAGTTCAAATCATTTCGATAATAATCCGTTTGATCTGTTTTACCGAGAAGGTCTACGGTTCGAATCCGTATAGCCCTAATATGCCCTTTTTTAGATTTTAGGATCTCTATCCTATGTTTTCTTTAGTTTAGTATAGTTTTCATTTTCTCATTAGTATTTGTTTATAGACTGGATAGGCGCCTGCGACATAGAATAGAGATAAAAGCATTACCAAAGGCTCATTCATCGAAAATCAAAATCATACAGACAGGAAAAGAAAAACGAATTTCTATCAAATCAATAGAAGAAAGGATCCTTTCCCTGATTTGAATCCCGTCCTCCTTCAAATAGGATATCTCTAGACTTCCCTATAATAACTGCAATGATTTTATCCATTTTGCGAATTCCTACTTTGTTTTAAGTATATTTATTACTTTGTTTATAGATACATTATGTAAATTGATCAACTTTAAATAGAAAAAATAAAGTAAAGAGTAAATAAGAAAACAGAATATTCTGTCTCATAGTTCTGAAATAGAGTTCTTTATTTTTATTTTATAGTATTACTTCTCATTAATTATACTGCATAGATTAGTCCTACTATCTTAATTAGGTTCTAATTTAGTAGTATTCTCATTTTTATTTAATAGTCTCTTATTATTTTATTATTAAATATTAAATAAAGGATAGAGCTATTCTTTTTTCTAGAGATTCTAGAGAAAGCGAGACAAAGTGAAACGAGAAAGTTTTCTTTATATAAGAATTAGATCTACATACACCATATCTAAATAGAATGGAAATCCAAAAGAAAGGGAGTTGGGATTCCATTGGATGAATCTTTAAAGAAGATGCAGCACAGAGGAAACAAAGGCTAAACTTAAACTAAGCGCTTTTGTTTGAACAAAAAAGATTCTTGTTTCACCGAGGAAAAGAGAGAAGTTCTGGATAAATTGACAATGCTGAATTGAATTGACTAATTTAAGTTCCGCCTATTCCACATTAATGGGAGTACATTATGTTTCTGCTTCACGAATATGATATTTTTTGGACATTTCTAATAATAGCAAGCCTTATTCCTATTTTGGCATTTTCGATTTCAGGACTTTTAGCCCCGGTTAGTGAAGGACCAGAGAAGCTTTCTAGTTATGAATCGGGTATAGAACCCATGGGAGGGGCTTGGGTACAATTCCGAATACGCTATTATATGTTTGCGCTCGTTTTTGTTGTTTTTGATGTGGAAACCGTCTTTCTATACCCTTGGGCAATGAGTTTCGACGTATTGGGTGTATCCGTTTTTATCGAAGCTTTGATTTTCGTGCTTATCTTAGTTGTTGGTTTAGTTTATGCATGGCGAAAAGGAGCCTTGGAATGGTCTTAACTGAATATTTAGACAAAAAAAAAGAAGGAAAAGATTCTATTGAGACAGTTATGAATTTGATTGAGTTTCCCTTACTTGACCAAACAAGTTCCAATTCTGTTATTTCAACTACACCAAATGATCTTTCGAATTGGTCAAGACTCTCCAGTTTATGGCCCCTTCTATACGGTACCAGTTGTTGTTTCATTGAATTTGCTTCATTAATAGGCTCACGATTCGACTTTGATCGTTATGGATTGGTACCAAGATCAAGTCCTAGGCAAGCAGACCTAATTTTAACAGCCGGTACGGTAACAATGAAAATGGCTCCCTCTTTAGTGAGATTATACGAGCAAATGCCTGAACCAAAATACGTCATTGCTATGGGAGCCTGTACTATTACAGGGGGAATGTTCAGTACGGATTCCTATAGTACTGTTCGGGGAGTTGATAAGTTAATTCCTGTGGATGTCTACTTGCCGGGCTGCCCACCTAAACCGGAGGCAGTTATAGATGCCCTAACAAAACTTCGTAAGAAGATATCGCGAGAAATAGTTGAGGATCAAACTCTATCTCAAAATAAAAATAGATGTTTTACTACCAGTCACAAGCTTTATGTTAGGCGCAGTACTCATACAGGAACTTATGAGCAAGAATTGCTCTATCAATCACCATCTACATTAGATATATCTTCTGAAACTTTTTTCAAATCCAAAAGTTCAGTACCTTCCTACAAATTAGTGAATTAGGAGAGGGGCTCTTTTGTGTAGAAAAATAAAAAGCAGGGCAATCTTTCAAACTTGCATCCGAAATGTGAAATATTTATACAAAGAGGGAGAGATGAAGACAATGCAGCAGGGTTGGTTATCTAATTGGCTAGTCAAACATGAGGTGGTTCATAGATCTTTGGGCTTTGATCACCGAGGAATAGAGACTTTACAAATAAAAGCAGGGGATTGGGATTCCATTGCTGTCATTTTATATGTATATGGTTACAATTATTTACGCTCCCAATGTGCTTATGATGTAGCACCCGGTGGATCTTTAGCTAGCGTGTATCATCTTACGAGAATACAATATGGTATAGATAATCCAGAAGAAGTCTGCATAAAAGTCTTTGCCCAAAAGGATAATCCTAGAATTCCGTCTGTCTTCTGGATTTGGAGAAGTGCCGATTTTCAAGAACGCGAATCTTATGATATGGTGGGAATCTCTTATGATAATCATCCGCGCCTTAAACGTATCCTAATGCCTGAAAGTTGGATAGGCTGGCCCTTACGTAAGGATTATATAACCCCCAATTTTTATGAAATACAAGATGCTCATTGAATGATAAGAAATTCATGCTCACTTATACAACACAACTCCAGATTTTATTCAAGTCAAGGAATATTTTTAGGTTCTTTTCCTAGATGAAACGGAATACCTATTTATAATTAATTCCTAATTATACAAAAGCATTCCAGATAGACTGAGCAAAAAAAGGGTTTCATTTGGATTCCCCTATTTTGAAAATCGCATATTAATTTCCTTCATATGAACAGAAAAATAGGATGACTCAAAGAAGTTCTCTACCAGGAACTTTGTACCGCGCACATTACTTAGCACAACTAGGAAAATAAGATAAGATAAAGATAAGCAAGACTAAAAAAATATTCGTCGGAATAGCGGAATACAAAATTAAGAAACGCAAAAAAATAAAGGGGAATCTCACCCCCTTCTTTATCATAAAGAAAAGATATATTTTAAAACTTCTTTAAAAAGAAAAAGAAGTGCCTCTATATTTATATTATAGATTTATCCACTTAGATGAATAAATATTATTAATGAATATGTATCACAATCCATCTCGAGGTATTTGGATCAATACCTATTCGGTGGATCTTTTTTTTTTTTTTCTCTGCCAGGAACCAGATTTGAACTGGTGACACGAGGATTTTCAGTCCTCTGCTCTACCAACTGAGCTATCCTGACCTTTTCTTGTGCATCATCCTAGTAGAGTATTTGTATCTATGTCAATTAAAAGGACTAAAAATTAATTAAAGTATTTCAAATTTTAAATTTGAAAATGGGGGGGGTAGTCCTATGCATTGTGCATGGTTTACTTAAATAAAACTTAAAAATAGAGTGAATAACCAAGATTTCTTGCCGATACTCTAATAAAAAAGAAATCTATTCAATGAATAGGATAAGATCCATTGAGTTCTCTTCGCATTCCTTTGTGAAAGAGTAGAATGAGAAAGCTAATGAATCTTAAACCCATTGCATTGATAAAAAGAAAAAAAAGTGCATTGATAAAAAGAAAAAAAAAAAGAGGATAAATAATAATAATATAGTATAGTTAGGGAATAAAAGAGGATTTGGGGATAGAGGGACTTGAACCCTCACAACTTATAAAGTCGACGGATTTTCCTTTTACTAGAAATTTCATTGTTGTCAGTATTGACATGTAGAATGGGACTCTCTCTTTGTCCTCGTCCGATTAATCCACTTTTTTAAAGATCTCGAAAACTTTGAATTTTAATTGAAGAATTTGATTATTCAATATTCGATTGGAGTGGATTCACAATAATGAAAAAAAAAAATTATGATATGAGTTTTTTATTTCATAATCATTATCATTTCTAATTTCATTTTTAAAAAAGATAAAGAACCTATATTATAATTAGAATATAATATGAGTTCTGTGATTAATCGTTTGCTATGTCAGTATCTATACGTGTTTATTAAATGTATAAGGTATAAAACCCCTCTTTCTCTAATTTAGAACTAGAAGGAATTCCACTAACAACACAACGTAATTAACTCGATTCGTTAGAACAGCTTCCATTGAGTCTCTGCACCTATCCTTTTCCTTTGTATTCTAGTTCGAGAACCCCTTGTTTTCTCAAAACACGGATTTGGCTCAGGATTGCCCTTTTTTAATTCCAGGGTTTCTCTGAATTTGGAAGTTACCACTTAGCAGGTTTCCATACCAAGGCTCAATACAATCAAGTCCGTAGCGTCTACCGATTTCGCCATATCCCCATTTCCCTCTTCTTTGAGACCAGGATTCCTTGTGTAATTTCATCCATCTCTTAGTTTTTTTTTTGAATCATTGAGTTCATCACTCAACGTAGTCTAGCAGTTCAGTTCGACTCTATTTGAGAGACCTCGCTTGCTTATTGCAATTCAGAATTGAATTGATTCTATCCTTGATGTATTTGCAATTCAATCCGAATCAATATATCCAAAAGTTTTTATCTCCCCCACCTCCCGTCTTACTTTTTTATAGTATTCAAAATTATACTATAACGCTTGATATTTATTCTTTTTTTCTAATCAGAATTAGCAATTTTATTTACTCTGACTCTATGTTCCCCTTAGTGAAATATTAATCCTCAAATTATTAACAAATAATAAAGTCTATAATGATCGAATGAAAATACCAATAAATTCTATAATTTTATTTTTTAATATCCTATAGTTAAGCATATCAAGCTAACTTTATCTTTAAGAAGTTTTAGTATTTTTTTATTTTTATAAGTATAACTTCAAATTTAGAACTAGTTAATAGCTAAGATTAATAACTAATATCTGAGATTTTACGGATTTCCTATACTATACCTATTTCTATTTGTTACACTATTTCCGTTATGTAAGCCCACTTAGCTCAGAGGTTAGAGCATCGCATTTGTAATGCGAGGGTCATCGGTTCAAATCCGATAGTCGGCTTTTTTTTCTCTATCGATGTTCTACGAACAAGAATCTCTTTTTTTCCGAATTAAATGGAGAATCCAGGATCTTTTATGTTTTTTACCTTACAATTTTGCTAGATACAAAACAATAAAATAAATAATATATATACAAAAAAAAAAGATTTTGATGAAATTCCATTTTTTGGGGTACTTTAGTTGATTTTACTCTGTTTATCCTGTAGTTTAATTCAGTTTTAATTTCGATGTATTCTGTAATGTAAATACAATGAAATTAATTGTGTAAAATGAAATTTCAATAAAATAAAAAAAGGAGTCTTCATGTCCCGTTATCGAGGACCTCGTTTAAAAAAAATACGCCGTCTGGGAGCTTTACCAGGACTCACTAGAAAAAC
The DNA here is from genome assembly GCF_056163025.1 of Triticum urartu. Taxonomy (NCBI): domain Eukaryota; kingdom Viridiplantae; phylum Streptophyta; class Magnoliopsida; order Poales; family Poaceae; genus Triticum; species Triticum urartu. Next base: position 17,651 of record NW_028260630.1, read on the forward strand.
ACCTAAATCCGGAAGTAATCTTAAAAAAAAATTCAATTCTGGGAAAAAGGAGCAATATCGTATTCGTCTTCAAGAAAAACAGAAATTGCGTTTTCATTATGGTCTGACAGAACGACAATTACTTAGATATGTACATATCGCTGGAAAAGCAAAAAGGTCAACAGGCCAGGTTTTACTACAATTACTTGAAATGCGTTTGGATAATATCCTTTTTCGATTGGGTATGGCTTCAACCATTCCTGGGGCCCGCCAATTAGTCAACCATAGACATATTTTAGTTAATGGTCGTATAGTCAATATACCAAGTTTTCGTTGCAAACCCCGAGATATTATTACTACGAAAGATAACCAAAGATCAAAAGGTCTGGTTCAAAATTATATTGCTTCATCGGACCCGGGGAAATTGCCAAAGCATTTGGCGATTGACACGTTGGAATATAAAGGACTAGTAAATAAAATCCTAGATAGGAAGTGGGTCGGTCTCAAAATAAATGAGTTGTTAGTTGTAGAATATTACTCTCGTCAGACTTGAACTTAACGAAAAAAGGAAAGGTTCATAGAATTTTCTTCCCCTTCCCCTTTCCCCGAACTAAATCGCCCTAAGACCATTACCATTAATTTGTATTTTCCCATCAACTAGCTAAAATTGATTAACCCTAGGATTAGGATCCTTTTTTCTTTTTTCCTCTATGTGTATTTTACATACCACAGTAATTTGCTATAGAGAATTTCTAATTTCTATTAAATCAAAATAAGATAATATAAGATATTATATTATTGCTGGAAAAAATTGTTATTTGATTTGATACATTGTGATCCTTAACGTTGATGAATTAAGAAAAACGGAAAGAGAGGGATTCGAACCCTCGGTAAACAAAAGTCTACATAGCAGTTCCAATGCTACGCCTTGAACCGCTCGGCCATCTCTCCTACATAACTTATTATGGAAAATAAACTGAGTGAATAGCGAGTTTTCTTATTCCTGCAGTACAGGTACAACCGCAACCACTCGGGGGTTCCATAGTTCTATTGGAAAAATTCCTTTTGATCTAAGTGGAAGGATACAGGATTTTTTACTAGAAATTGCGCTCGCTATAAAATAAAAGTTTTAATTTGGGTTTTCCCGCAACTAAAGAAAAAGAAAATGGAAGAATTCTTCTTATTGCATAATAAAATAAAGAAACCTTAGAATTCCGTTTGCATAAGATACGCTACACCATACTATCGAAATCAAAAATAGGGTATGAGACAATTAATAACTTTGAAAACACGAAATAGTTGATAACATAAGTTGTTGTTCAGAAATAGGAAAGTGGAATGAAATCCAGTCTTAGTCAAATATTTCATATCTCTTCGTGTCCAAGCAGAAGGAAAAGGATACAATTTGAGCTGAGCGGAAAATCCATATCTCTCTTATCCATTTAAAGCATATGGATTTAGAGTAGAGCATATGGATCAATCTATTTATAATTATAAGAATCGAATGTGTTTGTTTTTATGTTATTTTGTGAAGGAATGAAAACAATTCTATATAGAATGGGTTGGGAATTATGCCTAGATCCCGTGGAAATGGAAATTTCATTGATAAGACCTCCTCAATTGTAGCCAATATTTTATTGCGAATAATTCCGACAACCTCAGGAGAAAAAAAGGCATTTACTTATTATAGAGATGGTGCGATTTGACTCTTTTTTTTGCTTTTTTTTAGCCCTACCTATACCTCAGTCTTACGAAAAAGAGAGGGGGGTTGGCATAGAGAGAACCAAATTTGTAAAGCAAACAAACCCACGCTTCGGGAAGGTGAGGCGAACTAACAATTCCTTCCGTCGTGTATCCTCGATTGATGCGGCTTCAGATACTTCAATTGTAGATTTGAGTATTGAGCGAAAGGTTACACCTACAGGATATGGTATGGTATGGATTACAGGCCAATCCTACTCTATTAGTATCCGTAGGCAGCATAGGGGAGAAAAGCACTACACCTAGAAATAGGAATCAACAAGAGAAAAACTTTGTTAGAAATTACCCCTTTCCTGATCGGTATCAGGGCTGGGAAGAATGGTTGGGATAACAAACAACCATCAGGTTTGTACTTTGGATACCCCTATAACCATCAAAGATCGTTGAAGTAGCTAATTCCTCTAAATAGGAGGCGTTGAGAACAAAGAAATTATTGGAGCTATCGTTTTCCTCTAGCATTAATAGAATTCATTGGTGTTAAGAAAAACCTCTTGTGGGAAGGTTGGCTAGAGATTTCTTGGAAAAATACCAGCCCCTTTCGGTTCATAATGAGACGGGACTAATTCTATTTTGATTCTATAGATTATTTCGCTTAGTACTATTATGTACAGAAGGGAGGAGCCGTATGAGATGAAAACCTCATGTACGGTTTTGGAACGGAGATTTTTTGAATAGAATGAACGACCGTAACGGATGTTGGCTCAATCCGAAGGAAATTATGCGGAAGCTTTGCAAAATTATTATGAAGCTACGCGACTAGAAATCGATCCCTATGATCGAAGTTATATACTCTATAACATAGGCCTTATACACACAAGCAATGGAGAGCATACAAAGGCTTTGGAATATTATTTCCGGGCACTAGAACGAAACCCCTTCTTACCGCAAGCTTTTAATAATATGGCCGTGATCTGTCATTACGTGCGACTATCTCCACTATAGAAAGAAAAAAAAAAAAGAGAGGATCAAATTTTCTAGTAAATACTAGAAAAAAAGGGCTTTCTACATAGGGATCGTAAAAACAACGATTTTTCCCTATCAGCTGTAGGAAGGAAGGACACTTCACGAGAATCAAAAAACGAAGAAAGTATGGCCTATACTACTACTCTATGGATAAAGTTTCTCAAATTGATAGAGAAAGCACCGTAAAGATCAATTAGTGAGCGACTGGGTCGATACAACTAAAAAAAACTGCTTACTTATCCCATGATATGGGGCAAAATTTAGGAATCCGCTTATGTAATAGAGCCGATCCACTAAGGGATTAAGCAGCGGTGTAGTATCAGATCCCAAAGATAGTAAGTTCTTTTTTCTTTCTTATGGAAAAAAGTCTTTTTCAAGGATTCTATAGAGATTTCATATATGAAACCGGGATAGTTACCTCTCAGAAAATTTGAACGAAGGCTCTATATCTATCTATGCTTCATTCTTCTGAAGGTGGGAAAAAAGATCAAACTGATTATTGATAAAAATTAGGGTTTGAAACTTAGGTAATTAATTTCTTCTGCTTAACCCAAGAACAAATTGGATCGATTTTTGATAAATCGAATTCAGTTAAGATAGGGGAAATTCAGATAGCAATTTCTGAGCCGTATGAGGTAGGAAACTCTCAAGTACGGTTCTAAGGGAAGGAACTTCCTATTCCGACCGAGGAGAACAGGCCATTCTACAGGGTGATTCGGAAATTGCGGAAGCTTGGTTTGATCAAGCTGCTGAATATTGGAAACAAGCTATAGCGCTTACTCCGGGAAATTATATTGAAGCACAGAACTGGTTGAAGATTACGAAGCGCTTTGAATTTGAATAAGACCATGCTCCTTCTTTTTCATAAAATGGGTGGTTTGGTTGTTGATCCATTAATCAAATAAATTAGGTCGTAAGATCGAATCAAGAATTTCATTATATCCATTTCTTATACCTTCTATTTTATATGATATTTCATAAGAATAAACCATAGGGATAGGGTCTAGAATAGAAGTAATAAAGTGAATAAAAAGAGGGGGCAATCTAAATATTGCTAATATATTAGGACCATCTTATTAATAATTCTAATGAGTTATCTTGGAATTTAGAATCAAATAAAAAACCCTATATTATGCTCAAGGAAAGTAGATATAGATAGGAGCTTATGCCCTCAAAAAAAATACACTAGTTTCTTAAATTAAAAATAAAAAAGATTTTTTTCTTACGTCGAGAAATATTTGTTTTTCAAGATAAACAATGTCCGTTAGGCACCTAATCTTTATGTCATAATAGACCCGAACACTTGCCTCGGATTGACTTCAATATATAATTGCTCCAGTGAATAACTAAAAAAAAAATAGAAGGATGGTAGATAGTAAAGAAAAGAACTAATCACAATATCTATCTTTCAAAATCTATCTTTCAAAATCTATCTTTCAAAATATATATCTTTCAAAGATTCACTAAAAAGACAGTTGGCGGGTCTCTTTGTATGTCTTGTCCGGAAAGAGGAGGACTTAATGATTATTCGTTCGCCGGAACCAGAAGTAAAAATTGTTGTGGATAGGGATCCTGTAAAAACATCTTTTGAGGAATGGGCCAGACCCGGCCATTTCTCAAGAACACTAGCTAAGGGCCCTGATACTACCACTTGGATCTGGAACCTACATGCTGATGCTCACGATTTCGATAGTCATACTGGTGATTTGGAGGAGATTTCTCGAAAAGTCTTTAGTGCTCATTTCGGGCAACTTTCCATTATCTTTCTTTGGTTGAGTGGCATGTACTTTCATGGCGCCCGTTTTTCCAATTATGAAGCATGGCTAAGTGATCCTACTCACATTGGACCCAGTGCTCAGGTAGTTTGGCCTTAGTAGGGCAAGAAATATTGAATGGTGATGTAGGCGGGGGTTTCCGAGGAATCCAAATAACCTCTGGTTTTTTTCAGCTTTGGCGAGCATCTGGAATAACTAGTGAATTACAACTCTATTGTACTGCAATTGGTGCATTGATTTTTGCAGCGTTAATGCTTTTTGCTGGTTGGTTCCATTATCACAAAGCCGCTCCCAAATTGGCCTGGTTCCAAGATGTAGAATCCATGTTGAATCACCACTTAGCGGGATTATTAGGACTTGGGTCTCTTTCTTGGGCGGGGCACCAAATTCATGTATCTTTACCAATTAACCAATTTCTTGACGCTGGGGTGGATCCTAAAGAGATACCACTTCCTCATGAATTTATCTTGAATCGGGACCTTTTGGCTCAACTTTATCCTAGTTTTGCCGAAGGAGCAACCCCTTTTTTCACTTTAAATTGGTCCAAATACGCAGAATTTCTGACTTTTCGCGGAGGACTAGATCCAGTAACCGGTGGTCTCTGGCTGACCGATATTGCGCACCATCATTTAGCTATTGCTATTCTTTTCCTAATCGCAGGTCATATGTATAGTGACCAATTGGGGTATTGGCCATGGACTTAAAGATATTTTGGAGGCTCACAAGGGCCCATTTACAGGACAAGGCCATAAGGGTCTTTATGAAATCTTAACAACGTCATGGCATGCTCAATTATCTCTTAACCTAGCTATGCTAGGCTCTACAACCATTGTTGTAGCTCATCATATGTATTCTATGCCTCCCTATCCATACCTAGCTACTGACTATGGTACACAACTTTCCTTGTTCACACACCACATGTGGATTGGCGGATTTCTAATAGTCGGTGCTGCTGCACATGCAGCAATTTTTATGGTAAGAGACTATGATCCAACTACTCGATACAACGATCTATTAGATCGCGTCCTTAGACACCGCGATGCAATCATATCCCACCTTAACTGGGTATGTATATTTCTAGGTTTTCACAGTTTTGGCTTGTACATTCATAATGATACCATGAGTGCTTTAGGCCGTCCACAAGATATGTTTTCGGATACTGCCATACAATTACAACCTATCTTTGCTCAATGGGTACAAAATATCCATGCTACTGCGCCTGGCGTAACAGCTCCTGGTGCAACAACAAGTACTAGCTTAACGTGGGGAGGCGGCGAGTTAGTAGCAGTAGGTGGCAAAGTGGCTTTGTTACCTATTCCATTAGGAACCGCAGATTTTTTAGTCCATCACATTCATGCATTTACCATACATGTGACTGTATTAATACTTTTGAAAGGTGTTTTATTTGCTCGGAGTTCCCGTTTGATACCCGATAAAGCAAATCTAGGTTTTCGCTTTCCTTGCGATGGGCCTGGCCGAGGGGGAACATGTCAAGTATCCGCCTGGGATCATGTTTTCTTAGGTTTATTCTGGATGTACAATGCAATTTCGGTAGTCATTTTCCATTTCAGTTGGAAAATGCAGTCGGATGTTTGGGGTACTATAAGTGATCAAGGGGTGGTAACTCATATTACAGGGGGAAACTTTGCACAGAGTTCCATTACGATTAATGGGTGGCTTCGAGATTTCTTGTGGGCACAGGCATCGCAAGTCATTCAGTCTTATGGTTCTTCATTATCTGCATATGGTCTTTTTTTCTTAGGTGCTCATTTTGTCTGGGCCTTCAGTTTAATGTTTTTATTCAGCGGCCGTGGTTATTGGCAAGAACTCATTGAATCTATCGTTTGGGCTCATAACAAATTAAAAGTTGCTCCTGCTACTCAGCCTAGAGCCTTGAGCATTATACAAGGACGCGCTGTAGGAGTAACCCATTACCTTCTGGGTGGAATTGCCACGACATGGGCATTCTTCTTAGCGAGAATTATTGCAGTAGGATAGTGGCTAGGAGGATTTGAAAGGCATTATGGAATTAAGATTTCCCAGGTTTAGCCAAGGCTTAGCTCAGGACCCCACTACTCGTCGTATTTGGTTTGGTATTGCTACCGCACATGATTTCGAAAGTCATGATGATATTACTGAAGAACGTCTTTATCAGAACATTTTTGCTTCTCACTTTGGGCAATTAGCAATAATCTTTCTATGGACGTCCGGAAATCTGTTTCATGTAGCTTGGCAAGGAAATTTTGAATCATGGATACAGGATCCTTTACACGTAAGACCTATTGCTCATGCGATTTGGGATCCTCATTTTGGTCAACCCGCTGTGGAAGCCTTTACTCGAGGAGGTGCTGCTGGTCCAGTGAATATTGCTTATTCTGGAGTTTATCAGTGGTGGTATACAATAGGATTACGCACCAATGAGGATCTTTATACTGGAGCTCTTTTTCTATTATTTCTTTCTACGCTGTCCTTAATAGCGGGTTGGTTACATCTACAACCCAAATGGAAACCAAGCCTTTCGTGGTTCAAAAACGCGGAATCTCGTCTCAATCATCATTTGTCAGGACTTTTCGGGGTAAGTTCTTTGGCTTGGACAGGACATTTAGTTCATGTTGCTATTCCCGCATCCAGGGGGGAGTACGTTCGATGGAATAATTTCTTAGATGTATTACCCTATCCCCAGGGGTTGGGACCCCTTTTGACGGGTCAATGGAATCTTTATGCCCAAAACCCTGATTCGAGTAATCATTTATTTGGTACCGCTCAAGGAGCGGGAACTGCCATTCTAACTCTTCTTGGGGGATTCCATCCACAAACACAAAGTTTGTGGCTGACCGATATGGCTCACCATCATTTAGCTATTGCATTTATTTTTCTCATTGCCGGTCACATGTATCGAACTAACTTCGGAATTGGGCACAGTATTAAAGATCTTTTAGAAGCGCATACTCCTCCGGGGGGTCGATTAGGGCGTGGGCATAAGGGCCTTTATGACACAATCAACAATTCGATTCATTTTCAGTTAGGTCTTGCTCTAGCTTCTTTAGGGGTTATTACTTCCTTAGTAGCTCAACATATGTACTCTTTACCTCCTTATGCATTCATAGCACAAGACTTTACTACTCAAGCTGCTTTATATACTCATCACCAATATATTGCAGGGTTCATCATGACAGGGGCTTTTGCTCATGGAGCTATTTTTTTCATTAGGGATTACAATCCGGAACAGAATGAGGATAATGTATTGGCAAGAATGTTAGACCATAAAGAAGCTATCATATCTCATTTAAGTTGGGCTAGCCTCTTTCTAGGATTCCATACCTTGGGCCTTTATGTTCATAACGACGTCATGCTTGCTTTTGGTACTCCAGAAAAGCAAATCTTGATCGAACCTATATTTGCCCAATGGATACAATCTGCTCATGGCAAGACGACATATGGGTTCGATATACTCTTATCTTCAACGAATGGCCCCGCTTTCAATGCGGGTCGAAGCCTATGGTTGCCCGGATGGTTGAATGCTGTTAATGAGAATAGTAATTCGCTTTTCTTAACAATAGGACCTGGGGATTTCTTGGTTCATCATGCTATTGCTCTAGGTTTGCATACAACTACATTGATTTTAGTAAAGGGCGCTTTAGATGCACGCGGTTCCAAATTAATGCCAGATAAAAAGGATTTTGGATATAGTTTTCCTTGTGACGGCCCAGGGCGCGGCGGTACTTGTGATATTTCTGCTTGGGACGCATTTTATTTGGCAGTTTTCTGGATGTTAAATACCATTGGGTGGGTTACTTTTTATTGGCATTGGAAACATATCACATTATGGCAGGGCAACGTTTCACAATTTAATGAATCCTCCACTTATTTGATGGGATGGTTAAGAGATTACCTATGGTTAAACTCTTCACAACTTATCAATGGATATAATCCTTTTGGGATGAATAGTTTATCGGTATGGGCGTGGATGTTCTTATTTGGACATCTTGTTTGGGCTACTGGATTTATGTTCTTAATTTCCTGGCGGGGGTATTGGCAGGAATTAATTGAGACTTTAGCATGGGCTCATGAACGCACACCTTTAGCTAATTTAATTCGCTGGAGTGGAGAGATAAGCCCGTGGCTCTTTCCATTGTGCAAGCAAGATTGGTTGGATTAGCTCACTTTTCCGTGGGTTATATATTCACTTATGCAGCTTTCTTGATTGCCTCAACATCAGGCAAGTTTGGTTAATTTAGTTTGTTTTTTTGTACTGTATCAGCACCTAGTTCATTACTCTTGATAGAGAGGGAGGATCTGCCTTTTTAGATTTCTTTTTCTATTTATTTTTCCATCTAGGATTAGAACCGTATACTTGGTAATAATAGCAACGACACATTATGGCAAAAAAAAGTTTGATTCAGAGGGAGAAGAAGCGGCAGAAATTAGAACAGAAATATCATTTGATTCGTCAATCTTTAAAAAAAAAGATAAGAAGCAAAGTTTCTCCCTTGAGTTTGAGTGAAAAAACGAAAATGCGAGAAAAATTGCAATCCCTACCGCGTAATAGTGCACCTACACGCCTTCATCGACGTTGTTTTTTGACCGGAAGACCTAGAGCTAACTATCGACATTTTGGGCTATCCGGACACGTACTTCGAGAAATGGTTTATGAATGTTTGTTACCGGGTGCAACAAGATCCAGTTGGTAAGGATAAAATACCCTTTCGTATTTGTATGGATTTCTGGAATTGATAATCATAGAGGAGCCCTCTTTACCATTCTGTATAAATGGACTATTCTATTTGTATAGATATTGGTAGAGGGGCGTATCCAACCCTCTTTTATCCACTAGTTACCCCTCTTTAGTTTAAGAGTATAGAGCAGTTTGGTAGCTCATAAGGCTCATAACCTTGGGGTTGCGGGTTCGATTCCCACTACCGCCTCCATACTCCTTCTTTATGATATATGCATGATATAATATATACATCATGCATTTGTATCTGGATTTTTTGATTTCCTAAAAGAGTTTTGGTCTAACAGTTTTTTCTCGGAAGAAGCAAAAAAATAAAAGAAAGAATAAAATATGAAAGAAAAGCGTCCATTGTCTAATGGATAGGACAGAGGTCTTCTAAACCTTTGGTATAGGTTCAAATCCTATTGGACGCAATCTTATTTCTATCTATTCTTTAAATAACTATACTAAACTAAAAACAAAGAAAACTTTTTTGCATGATTCAAATGAAAAAGCTTTCTCAACGATTCCTATTCTACTAACAAGAGTAGACATGCAAAATTTATTTGTTACTGAAGAGAAAACCGTTCCAGCTGTTCCTGAATAGCTTCCTTCAAAAGGATTTCCGCTTGCTCGGTGAATGTCTTGCTAGAAGATATAATTTCTTGGAATTGAGGTTTAGTATCTTTTAGATGTTTACGTAACTCATCCAGAAATTTATTTACCTGTTCAATTTCTAACGAATCAAGATATCCTCTTGTTCCGGTATAAATAGTAGCTATCTGCTCTTCCACTGGGAGAGGATTTGCCTGGGATTGTTTAAGCAATTCCCTTAATCGTCGACCCCTTGCCAATTGATTCTGACTTGTTTTATCGAGAGCAGAGGCGAATTGTGCAAAGGCTTGTAACTCTGCGAATTGCGCTAGTTCCAATTTTGATTTGCCAGCTACTTGTTTCATGGCTTTAATTTGAGCCGCGGATCCTACTCTGGAAACAGAAATACCCACATTAATAGCGGGTCGAATTCCGGCATTGAATAGATCCGCAGATAAGAATATTTGTCCATCTGTAATGGAGATTACATTAGTAGGAATATAGGCGGAAACGTCTCCAGATTGAGTCTCAACTATTGGTAAAGCGGTCATACTTCCTTCGCCTAAAAGAGAATTTAATTTAGCGGCTCTTTCTAAAAGGCGTGAATGCAAATAAAAAACATCCCCTGGATAAGCCTCACGTCCGGGAGGTCTTCTTAATAGAAGGGACATTTGGCGATAAGCTTGTGCCTGTTTGGAGAGATCATCATAAATTATTAAAGTATGCCGTTCGCGGTACATAAAATACTCAGCCAGGGCTGCTCCCGTATAAGGAGCGAGGTATTGTAATGTAGCAGGTGAATCCGCCATTTCAGCTACTACAATAGTGTATTCCATGGCCCCCTCCTCATGGAAAGTAGTTACTACTTGAGCTACGGAGGATGCTCTTTGACCGATAGCTACATAAACACATATTACACCTTGCCCTTTTTGATTGAGAATTGTATCTGTGGCTACTGCTGTTTTGCCAGTCTGTCTGTCCCCAATAATTAACTCTCGCTGACCGCGCCCTATAGGGATCATCGAATCGATAGCAATAAGCCCTGTTTGAAGAGGTTCGTATACGGAACGCCTGGAAATTATACTTGGAGCAGGAGATTCAATTAAGCGAGATTCGGAAGCTATAATTTCGCCTTTCCCATCAATAGGTTTAGCCAGAGCATTTACAACACGACCCAAGTAAGCCTCACTCACGGGTATCTGAGCAATTCTTCCTGTTGCTTTTACAAAACTTCCCTCTTGTATCATCAACCCATCGCCCATTAATACAATCCCAACATTTTTGGATTCCAAATTCAGAGCAATACCCCTAGTACCTTCTGCAAATTCGACTAATTCACCTGACATTATTTCACCAAGACCTATAATACGAGCAATCCCATCCCCCACTTGAACTACGCGACCTATATTCTCAATCCCTACTTTCCTATTATATTGTTCAATACGTTCGCGGAGAATTTTATGAATTTCGTCGACTCGAAGGGTTGCCATTAGTGTTTCTTGACTCTTTTTTCGGAAGCAAGGGGAAAAATAATGCCTAAATTCTAAACGAAAGTAGAAGTTCAAGGCCTAATTAATTTAATTATTTCTTCCATTCCAGGGACCCGAGAATGCCAATATTAGCACGAATCGTACGGAAATGTAACTCGGTATTCAAACAACTATTCAGAGTTCCTAGAGCTCCTTGTACGGCCTGTTGGAAAACCCGCTGTCGGACCTGATTCATTGCCCTTTGTTTTTCAAAATAAAGGGTTTCGTTTTTAGACTTTTCCAATTGTTCCAAACTAATAGAAGTAGCATTAATCAAATTTGCTTTTTCTCGTTCTATCTCAGAGTATCCATTCATTCGATACTCATCCGCTTCTAGTTCGACTTTCTGTAATCGAATCCGAGCTTTTTCGAGTTGCTCAATGGTCCCTCTACGCAATTCTTCTGAATTTCGAATAGTACTCAAGATCCTCTGTTTTCGATTATCTAATAAATCTTTTAATGAAAGTAGATTATTTTGTAAGTTTACAACTTTTATGATCTCTTCCCGAACCAAACATGAATCTTTCGATTCATTTGGCTCTCACGCTCCTTTTTTTTTTTCTATAGCTATTTCCATATCTTTTTTTTAAGTAATGAGCCTATCCTCTATCTTCTTTTTTATGTTTATATTTCAATATACCGAAACCTATATAAGACTAGATAAATATTAAGAGGACTCTTCCGCCTAGATAAAAATATATCATGGTCAGCAAAGTTGTTTCTTTATTTTTATTTGCCCTCTAGTTAATAATTTCAATTTCATTAAGAAAAACTAACTAAATAAATGGAAAATGAAAATTAATAGAATTCTTTTTTATTTTTTTTTTCTTCAAATCCAAAAAATTTCTCTTTTTATATACATAGGTCGTCGATTCGGCATTGGTTAAAAAAGGGCAGGGTGCCCCCTTTTTTTTCTAGTAAATAGTTCAAACCATTTTATCGATATGAGTGTTCTATATCAGATAAATTTTACATTAGCTATTTCCCGTTTAAATTGGTACTAATACTAATATAGTTGTAGAAAGAGTACCTCTTTTTGCCTGGACTTCAAGCAGTTTAGCTTTAACCGTGTTAATGGTCTCACATTCTTGGTTTATAGAGAATCAAAGTTGATTTACCAATGAGTCGCGAAATGCTATGGTTCTTCCATATGATTTCTGAATTTATTCAGAAGTAATTCGTCGAGATCGTGCACCCTTTTCTTATTTATCCGAAAAATACTAAAAAATATTATAAAGTGCAGCCGGATAGATCCAATCTATTCTTGAAATAGACAACTCGCACACACTCCCTTTCCAAAAAAAATCAAAACACCAACCACTACAGTACTCCCTTTCCAAAAAAAAATCAAAACACCAACCACTACAGTTAGATTTATTAGATTTGTTGCTAAATATCGGTATTAAGCCCGAAACTGCCAGCGGATGGCCAGTGAGCTAAAAAAACGAAAGAATGGGTTACATTTTTCATATGCTCTCCTCTTATAGATAGGACGAACAAAGAACAAAGTTTTTCGATCACTTACTTCGCTCGCCCTTTTTTTGATCGGTTTTTTTAATGCAAATAGATTCAATCTAGTAATTTCTTTTAGATTAAGTCTTACGTCTTGTTTGACCGGTGAAAGACTTCCTTTGTTGAAATGTTCTGTTCCCAAAATTCCTAAAATAAAAGGAAAAAACTTTCCACTTTCCTAAACTAAGGACGGGAAATAAGAAGGTGAGCATATCTTCTAAATTAATAATACTCAACTCAGCCCTTCCTAGAATGGGGTATTATCTGTCCCGATAAATAGATAATTCCAGGAGTAATAAATAGGAGTAAATTAAATAAAGTATTGATATAATTGGAATTGTGGAAGCAAATACCAATTTACTAAAAAAGAAAAAAGTATCTAATCGAAATCGAAAGAATTTTTTTTTTAAGATTAAACAAAAGGGTTCGCAAATAAAAGCGCTAGTGCCACAACTAGTCCATAAATTGTTAAAGCTTCCATAAAAGCTAGACTAAGCAATAAAGTACCTCGTATTTTACCTTCTGCTTCTGGCTGTCTCGCAATACCTTCTACAGCTTGTCCTGCAGCAGTACCTTGACCAACTCCAGGTCCAATAGAAGCAAGCCCTACGGCCAATCCAGCAGCAATAACAGAAGCAGCAGCAATTAGTGGATTCATGGTGAGTAGTTCCTCGTGTCAAAAAAAAGAAATGGTTAAGGATACAATCAACCAATAAATTCTTACTTCTAAGCTCTATTGGGGAGAAGTAAAGTAACTAAAAGTACAAATTGAAATCAAATTGAAATGATAATGTGAATTGTCCGAACTACATAGAAGGGAATTCCATATCCATATATCGGATTAGATAATGAAATATATAATATAATATCCTATATATATACATTTGTTTCTTCTATTTTGTTTGCATATTTTCTCATTTTCTATTGAATCGGATTCTAAAATCATTGCTTAAAGTGGAAACCTGCATAAAAGAGGACTCCACTTATAGACATTAAGGATATTATAGTATAGATCTAGCCTGACTCCACCCTCCTTAATGCATATATACTTTGAAAATTCCATAATATAGTCTATTCTATTCTCTCTCCTACAACTCTAGGCTATATATTCATACGCATTTCTAACTATTTTTTTGCAACCAAGCAGATTATCTGGAACCATGCATGAATTGAGCTAAGCTGCAAAAAAAAAAAATACTATTTCCAAAAAGAGTCAATTCAATGATGACCCTCCATGGATTCACCTATATAGGCTGCGGCTAATGTTGCAAAAATAAGAGCTTGAATACCGCTTGTAAATAATCCAAGAAACATGACCGGTATAGGGATTACTAAGGGGACTAAAGAAACAAGAACAACAACGACTAATTCATCCGCCAATATATTCCCGAAAAGTCGAAAGCTAAGCGATAATGGTTTTGTGAAATCTTCTAGGATGTTAATTGGTAAAAGGATTGGAGTTGGTTTAATATATTTCTCGAAATAGCTCAATCCTTTTTTGCTAAGACCAGCATAAAAATATGCCGCTGACGTGAGTAAAGCTAAAGCAACAGTAGTATTTATATCATTCGTGGGCGCTGCTAATTCCCCATGGGGTAACTCTATAATTTTCCAAGGTAAAAGAGCACCCGACCAATTCGAAACAAAAATAAAAAGGAACATAGTTCCAATAAAGGGAACCCAGGGACCATATTCTTCTCCAATCTGAGTTTTGCTCAAGTCTCGAATAAACTCAAGGACATATTCAAAAAAATTCTGACCGTCGGTCGGGATGGTTTGTGGATTCCGAACAGCTATGACAACTGAACCTAGCAAGATAGTAATTACGACCCAAGAAGTGATGAGTACTTGGGCATGAATTTGGAAACCTCCTATTTGCCAATAGAAGTGTTGGCCTACTTCTACACCCGATATATCGTATAACCCCTTGAGTGTTTTAATGGAACAAGGTATAATATTCATATTGTCCTCTGATAAAAATTGAACTTCAAAAAAGGAATTCTTTTGATTCAACCATCTCTTTCTCAACTCAGCAACTTGAAGTATTAATCTTATATTTAGGATACCAAGAAAGCACATCAGATCATAATATATATCAATACCCTCTAATATATATCAATATTCCCCTTCTTTTTTCTATGCAAAAAAAATTCTATGCAAAAAAAAAGATATAGTAAAGTAAGTGATTCCATAAATTTACGCAGTTGCCCAAGAATTCACTATATATTCTTAATCAACGATTTCTTATATAGAGAGAACGGCCCTCACAAATTGAAAATACTAATTTGTTAAGAATCAATCGAATTGAAGTCATAGTGTCATCGTTGGCTGGAATCGATATATTCGCGAGATCCGGGTCACAATTTGTATCGACTAAAGAAATAGTAGGAATCCCCAAAATGGCACATTCCCGAAGAGCTATATACTCTTTTTGCTGATCAAGGACGATCACAATGTCTGGCAATCTCGTCATATATTTGATCCCGCCGAGATACCTTTGCAAAGTAGATAATTTTCTCTTCAAGATTGCCACATCTCTTTTTGGGAGATGGTGGAATTTTCCCATTTTTTCTTCTGCTCTTAAGTCTCTAAATTGAGAAAGTCTAGTTTTCGTAATCGACCAATTCGTTAACATACCACTGAACCACTTTTTATTAACATAATGACAACGAGCCCTTATTGCAGCTGATGCTACTAAATCTGTTGCTCTTTTTTTGGTACCAACAATTAAGAAACTTTTTCCCTGACTTGCTGCATCAAAAACTAAATCACAAGCTTCTGATAAAAAACGAGCCGTTCTAGCGAGATTTATAATATGAGTACCTTTACGCTTTGCCGAAATGTAAGGGGCCATTTTAGGATTCCATTTCTTAATACCATGACCAAAATGAACTCCTGCTTCTATCATCTCTTTCAAATTAATGTTCCAATATCTTCTTGTCATTTTTTCCACACTTCCTTTTTTTTAATCCTACCATTCCATTACGGAATTTAGTTCTTTTTGAAGATTAAGAAAGATCCGAAATAGCTTGAAATAAATAATAATTGTTCCGAGAGAACCTTGTACTAAGATAAGAGTTGGCCATTGATACATGGTATAAACATAACCACCTTAATGAATTAACTGACTTGTTTTACTTATTAAAATAAAAATCTTAAAAATCTAAAATTTGACCTGTTAGTGTTCTAAGTTCAAAAGTCTAGTAAAGTAAAAAATATTTTTATGGGGGTTCTTATGTCTCATAAAAATTGTTTGTTACGTCAGAATCTGAAGAAACTAATTCTGTATGGAGAAACAAAAAATCTCTCATTTCCGACGCGAATAGATTTTTTTTTTTTATTTCGAAATAAAGGTTCTTGTCTTGTGGGGAACGATGCACAAATTTTTGGAATCCGGTACCAACAGGTATAATCCCCCCCAGAACTACGTTTTCTTTCAAGCCTTTCAACCAATCAATGCGACCTCGTAGGGCAGCTTTTGCTAAAACTCGAGCAGTTTCTTGAAAACTTGCTTCAGATATGAAACTTTGGGTATTCAGGGAAGCCCTTGTTATTCCCAATAAGATTGCCCGATAATAGATCGATTCATCCAAAGCTCGTCCTGCTCGTTCCGCTCGCAATAGTCCGATTAATTCCCCAGGCGAAAAAACATTAGACATTCCATCTTCGGAAACCCGCACTTTTGATGTTACTTGGCGTATAATAATCTCTATATGTCTATTATGGATCTGTACCCCTTGGGATCGATAAACCTTTTGGATTTTATTAACCAAAGAGATACGACTTTGGGCTATGGTTAGCTCAGCTCCAATCAAGAATCCCCAAGGGACCCCAAGAATTCTTGGTATACGCTCATTCCAATCCTCAATTCTCCTTTCGAGATTCGGGGATAATGAATCAATTGAACGCGCTTCAAAGATTTGTTCCACTTTTGGAAGACCTTGCGTTATGTCACTAGATCTCGATTTTTCATATATAAACGTAACTAACCTATCTCCCTTGTAAAGGATTTCTCCATAATGACCATTAACAGTTGCTCCTGTAGTGGCCAAATAAGGTTTAGCTGCTCTTATAACAAAGGAATTCATATTTACAATGAAAATTTGACCGGATTTTTTTATGTGCGATTTAAATAGACATACATTTTCACAAATAAATTGTCCAAGGTGAATTATTGCCAATGTCTCTTCCCAAGAATCATGATGGACAAAGTGACAATTCAAAAGGAATGGATCCAACATTATGTTACTATCGAAATTAGAAATCCTTTTATTTTCATCTATTAAAGAGTATTTAAGTTCTTGAAGTACTTGGAAGGTTTGTTTTAAATTGTCAACGAACAAATATTTTTTTAACAGGATTTTATTATGCGTTAGTAAATAGTAAGATGAAGAAAAATGCGATATACTAGCTACAATAGCGCCTAAGGGCCCAAAAATTTCTCGAATAGGAATTCTAGGATTCCATTCTTTTATCGCATTGGGATGTTTTGAATTCTTGAATAAACCAATTCGAGAACAGTTGGATGCCGACAAAATCATCAAAGAGTGGTATTCTTTATTTCGATTCAACAAAGTGCCAATAGCTTCTGGATGTTGGCTAAGTGATTCAATCTTCGCCTTGGAATAAAAAGAATTGATATTGGCGCGATCTAACCTATTATGGGGAATCGGTCCTGCACTTGTCCTACCATACCTTTTTCGTGTATACGAAATAGTGGACTTGACTAACTCAATTCTTAGGAAATCGCGAATAAGATCATTTGCTCTTACCTCAACAAGGGAAGCACCAGCCTTTTCTTTTTCTTCTTGTTCCCAATTCACTACTAAGCAAGTTCTAACAAATTGACTATTTGTGTGATAAATTCTTTGAGTTAACTTGCTATTTTCATGAGAAATAAAATTGACAAGTCGAATTTGGAGATTATTTTCTTCTTGCAAGAGATCCTGCGGGAAAAGTGTTGCTAAATTTCTTCCTTCGTCCATTTCATATGCCACTGTAGGGCGAACGGAAACAAAATACTTTTCCTTGCTCTTGAGAATTTTTTTCCGTTGAACATAGACCCAATTTTTCCTTTTTTTTGATTCCTTAGAATCTTTTTTTTGTCTTTCTGGCGGTATCAAACAGCCACCTAATATCTTATCCGCCTCTTCAGGAAAATGAATATCTCCGGAAAATATTTTGAGTTCCGTATGGCTTTTTTTTCTCTTCACTCGGACCAGTCCGCCTAGTCGACTTCTTGTATTTTTTGTGAGTTGTGTATTCACTCCAATAATACTATTGTCAAGTATCTTTAGGGATGAAGATCTCGGCAAGATATGAAGTTCTTGAAGAATGAAAAAAAACCGATCTACTTCTTTTTGGTATTTTAGACTAAATTCTTTTGTTCCTCGATGCTCAATCAAACCCTCTTTTTTTAAGATGGAATCTTCCTCTGGGCTCTCGTATTCGTCCTCTGAATCTTCTTCTGAGTCTTCCTCTAAAGTACCATATTTTTCCTCTGCGCTTTCCCCGGGGCTGCCATATTCGTCTTCTGAGTCTTCCTCTAGAGTTCCATATTCGTCCTCTTGGGTCCTATATTTGCTCTCTGGGCTCCCATATTCCTCTTCTGAGTCTTTCTCTAAAGTCCTATATTCGTTCTCTGGGTTCCCATATTCGTTTTCTGGGCTCCCATATTCGTCTTCTAGGGTTTCATATTCGTATTCGTCTTCTAGGATTCCATATTTAGATTCTTCTAGGGTTTCATATTCATATTCGTCCTCTCGGGTCCTGTATTCGTCTTCTAGGGTCTCATATTCCTCTTCTGAGTCTTCCGCTCGAGTCCTATATTCTTCTTCTAGGGTCCTATATCTAAATTTAACAATTCCTGAACCCTTTTTATCTTTTCTGTATCGGGGATCGTCAAAATAAGCAAAAATAGTATTTCTACGTAAAACACCCATAAGGGGGATTTCAATCGAAATCCCAAAACAGGATATTAGTTCTTTCTCTTGTTCTTGATGATATTGTAATGGAATGACGAACCTATTTCTTCGCTTTTTCGCCAACAAATCTGAATTATCTTGAAAAATAGAAGGATAGATAAAATTCCAATGGCCATTGGACATGATTCGATCCGACGTTGAATAATCAAGAATTTCCCTATCTTTTTTACCATAAGTATTCATTTGATCTTGATCCTTGTGGAGTGAAAAAGACGCTATACTGGATCTGCACATACTTACTGACAATATCCATAAATGGCTTGTTTTTGGTAATCGGCGAAGATTACCATATTGATATTCGGGCGCATGGTAAACATCAGTACTCCAGTGCATTTCGCCGTCTGATTCAGAATAAATATGCTTTTGTACCCTTTCTTTAAAATGTAAAGTGGACGTTCCGGCACGAATCTCCGCAATTACTTGTTCGGATTTTACATATTGATCATTTTGCACTAGAATCAAGCTTTTTGAGGGAATATTCACACTATATAGAATATCTTGACTCTGAATAGTTACATGCAAGTCTATATAACATAGAAAAGCAGGCTGCCCATGACGGGTACGTGTGGGGTGAACCAAATTCTCATTGAATTTTATTTTTCCATTCGAAGGGGATCGTACAAGGTCGGCAGTACCCCCTGTGAATACTCCGCCAGTATGAAAAGTTCTTAATGTTAGTTGAGTCCCTGGCTCCCCAATTGATTGACCTGCAATAATACCTACGGCTTCTCCCAATTCGACCAGATCACTATGAGTAGGACTCCGGCCATAGCATAATTGACAGATCCAAGAAGTGCTTCGGCAAGTAAAGGGGGTTCTAATATATTGGTTGTGCTCGAAATGGTTGTGCTCGAAAGGCAGTTATGAATCGATTGACTAATCCAATTCCAATATCTTGATTTCGCGCGGCAATGCATCGTGAACCGATATATATATCGTCTGCTAATACACGACCAATTAGTGTTTGGACAAAAAGTTTTTCCGTCATCCCATTTTGAGGACTTACAGAAATACCTCGGATAGTACCACAATCTCTTCTACGCACAATAATATGTTGAACTACTTCAACAAGTCTACGTGTAAGATATCCAGCATCTGCTGTTCGCACAGCAGTATCTACAACCCCTTTGCGGGCTCCATAGCAGGAAATTATATATTCTGTCAAAGAAAGTCCCTCGCGTAAATTGCTTTGAATAGGTAAATCAATCATTTGTCCTTGAGGGTCCGACATTAATCCTCTCATACCTACTAATTGGTGTACTTGAGATGCATTTCCTCTGGCTCCTGAAAAAGACATTAGATAGACTGGATTAGAAGGATCCGTTATCCGAAAATTTGAATTCATTTCTTGTTTCAAATATTCACTTGTCGCATACCATATCTCAACAGATTGGCGTAATTTTTCTACCGCGTGTACAGCCCCATAATAATAGTGTTTCTCCAAAAGAAAACTCTGTTGTTCCGCGTCTTGGACTAACCATCCCTTAGAGGGTATTGTTAAAAGATCCTCGATTCCTAACGAAATCGATGTAGTAGTGGCTTGATGGAAGCCCAGAGTCTTTAGTTGATCCAGTATATGGGATGTATATCCCATTCCAAAATGATCTATTAATCTGCTAATAAGTCGTTTCATACCAGTTCCGTCTATCTCTTTATTATGAAAGACCAGATTGGCCCGTTCCGCCATACATAAGTACCCCCTTTTCGGCTGAGTAGGATTCGACAATTGCTGAGTAGGATTCGACAATGGGCCTGAGTCAGTGATTCGAAAATTTAATTAACTTAATTGCCTCAATCTCAATCTGGATTCGCGTGGCAAATAATGATGATACTAGGGAAATCGGAATGCCCCCCGAAAGGGGAGGGGCATCGCCGAATCTAACTTTCTTGTTTAGGTAGTGTATGAATAGGCCTGACTAAATCCTTGTATGGCTTCCTCTATTTCTCTATAAAAAGAAATATGACCAAGAGTGGTTCGAATGTATATCGAACGAATTTCTTTTTTTCTATTTCCCATTATTAGATAGTGGGCATAAATCTCATGATAAGTCCCCAAAGATTCATATTGAACTTCAATCGGAACTTCTCTTGACCCAATGACGCGTTGATCCAGGTTCCATCGTAGCCACAAGGGACTATCTAAACTGATTAGTTTTTGTCTATAAGCTCCCAGTGCATCATAAGAACTAGAAAAATGGGGTTCTTTATCTTTCCTATATTTAAAATTATTATTATTATTGTAATTTACTTTTAGATTTGGGTAGTTTCTGCAACTATTATATCTATTTGCACAAATACCTCGACGCTTTCCAATCGTTAATACATAAAGCCCGATAAGCATGTCTTGGGTTGGTACGCAAATAGGATCCCCAATAGCGGGAGATAAGAGATTCATATGAGAAAACATAAGTAAACGGGCTTCTGCCTGAGCTTCCAAGGATAAAGGTAGATGAACAGCCATTTGATCTCCATCAAAGTCCGCATTGAAACCCTTACACACTAATGGGTGTAAAGAAATAGTACGCCCCTCTACTAAAGTGGGTTGAAAGGCCTGTATGCCTAATCTATGCAGGGTAGGTGCTCTATTTAACAGTACAGGATGTCCCCGCATAACTTCTTGAAGTATTTCCCATACAATGGGTTCTTTTTCCCAAATTTTCCTTTTAGCAATCCTTACATTAGAAGTGGCGCGTTTCGTGATTAAATCGCGAATTACAAATAGCTGAAAAAGCTTTATTGCTATCTCTAGAGGTAATCCACATTGATGTAATGAAAGCGAAGGACCCACAACAATGACAGAACGCCCCGAGTAATCGACCCGTTTCCCAAGCAGAGTCTCGCGAAACCTTCCCTCTTTACCTTCAATTACATCTGAAAGTGATTTGTATACTTTATTGTGACCATCCCTCGTCGGTTGCCCGCGGGACCCACTATCAAGAAGTGTATCCACGGCTTCTTGTACCAATTTTTCCTGGCACATTACTAAATCTGCTGGCGCTAATTCACTTCTTTTTAATAGATAGGCAAGATTGTTGTTCCGACGGATAACTCTCTTATAAAGTTCATTAATGTCTGAAGTCACTACTTTATCTCCAGACCTATAAACAATAGGTCTCAATTCGGGAGGAAGAACCGGTAATAAGCACAAAACCATCCATTCTGGTTCTACATTTGTTTGAATAAAATGTTTCGCCAATTGCATGCGTCTAATCAAAAAAACTTTTCTTATTCGTCTTTTTCTATCTTCCCACTCATCTCCACTATACCCCTCGTCTTCTAATTCCTTCCATTCGACCAAAGAATTCTCTATAATAATTCGCAAATCCAAATCTGCTAATTGTTCTCTAATAGCACCTGCTCCTGTCGCAATTTCCCGATTTCGAAATGTTGCAAAGCCTGGGGTAGAAAAAAAGGGAGAAATGCTGTGGTTACAGGATGCAATTTCCTCTTCGAATAAACCTCGTAATCGTAAAAAAGTGGGTTTTTTAGTGCTGGGCCTAGCAAAAGAGAAATCGCCGTATACTAGGCCCTCCAACTTCTTAAGAGGTTTATCTAAAAGATTCGCGATATAACTAGGAAGACCTTTCAAATACCACACATGAGTCACGGGACATGCGAGTTTGATGTATCCCATTTGATATCTTCGTATCCGAGAATCCACAAATTCGACCCCGCATTTTTGGCAAAATCTTTCGTCTTCGTTTTCAGCTCCGCTCGCTCGAGAATTGCCACAAGCGCAAATCCCGCTTTTTATGGGTCCAAAGATTCTTTCGCAAAACAATCCATCTTTTTCTGGTTTATCGGTTTTATAATGAAAAGTAGAGGGCCTTGTGACTTCGCCAACGACTTCTCCATTAGGTAGGTTTTTGTTAGCCCAAGCCTTTATTTGTTGAGGGGAAACGAGTCCAATTTGAAGTTGTTGATGTTTATATTGGTCAATCATAAAATAGAAATAAGAAAAGAATTTATATTTATTCCGATCAAACTTCCTCCCTATTAACCTGGAAGTTCTTTTCAGATACAAGGAAATGATTCAGTTCTAGAGCCAAAGATCGTAGTTCTCGAACGAGCACTCGAAAAGATTCTGGAGGATCCTCATGATTAGGTATTCTTTTTCCCCAGATCGTAGCATTAAGTATTTCTTGGCGAGCTATAAGATGGTCAGATTTATAAGTAAGTATCTCTTGTAAAATATGAGCAACACCAAATCCTTCTAAAGCCCAAACTTCCATTTCTCCTACTCGTTGTCCCCCTTGCTTGGCTCTTCCTCTAACCGGTTGTTGTGTAACAAGTGAGTAGGGCCCAGTAGAACGCCCATGAATTTTCTCATCAACTTGATGAATTAATTTTAAGATATAGGACTTCCCTATTAGAACAGGTTGCTCAAAGGGGTCGCCTGTTCTTCCATCAAATATTCTGCTTTTTCCCGGGTACTCGGGTTCAAATACCCATGGATTTTTTGTTTCTTTACTGGCTTCATATAATTCTGAAAACACAAGTTTTCTTGAAGCCTCTTGCTCATATCTCTCATCAAAGGGTGCTATTCTATAATGTTTCTTTAGCAGATCCCCCGCTAATCCGAGCGAGCTTTCAAATATTTGTCCCACATTCATTCGGGAGGGTACTCCTAAGGGATTGAAGACCATATCAACGGGTGTTCCATCTTGCAAATAGGGCATATCTTGCCTAGGCAAAATTTTGGACATGATCCCTTTATTCCCATGTCTTCCGGCTACTTTATCCCCAACTTTGATTTCACGTTTCTGTAAAATATATACACGAACCATTATGTCGAGCGGGTCCCTTTGGATCCATTTCACATCGATAACGCGCCCTCTTCCACCTATAGGTAATTTCAGAGAAGTTTCTTTTGAAGTGGAAACCTCAAGGCCAAATATGGCCCGTAATAATCCAGCTTCCGCGATATAAGATGATTCGCTCGCTATCTGAGGCGTTAATTTACCTACTAAAATATCACCAGTTTCTACCCAGGATCCCAACCTAACAACTCCATTTCTGTCCAAATTGCGGAGTAAATGTTCTTCTAGATGTGGTATTTCTTTAGTGATTTTTTCAGCGGAGCCCTGGCTTGTCGTATCCGTCTGAATTTCATATTTCCGGATGTGAAAAGAGGTATAAATATCTTCATATACCAAACGTTCGCTAATTAGTACTGCGTCTTCAAAATTGTAACCTTCCCATGGCATATAAGCTACTAATACGTTTTTTCCTAAAGCAAGTTCGCCCCCAATTGTAGCAGCTCCTTCTGCTAAAATTTGTCCTTTTTTAATGGATTTACCCCGTGGAACCCGGGGTTTTTGGTGCATACAAGTATTTTTGTTAGAGCGACGGTGGTTAACTAAAGGAATACTTATAGTCTTCCCACTACTTGATAAAAGTATCTTATGACTATCAGTAGAAATGATCTTTCCCTCGCGTTCGGCTATAATGGAAACCCTCGAATCTAGAGCTGTTTGGCGTTCCAATCCAGTTCCAACAATGCATTTCTCGGACCGAGAAAGCGGAACTGCTTGGCGCTGCATATTAGAACTCATTAAAGCCCGATTCGCATCATTGTGCTCAATAAAAGGAATGAGAGAACCCCCAATAGAAAAATATTGGAAAGGAAAAATACTTCTAACATGAATCTGTTCCCATGCAATAGTCAAGAATTCTTGACGGTATCTAGCCGGAACAACCTGTTCTTCCTGAATACCTTGATTCAAGGACAAAGAATTTCCTGCTGCTATCATATAATATTCATCTCTATTTGGTGATAGATAAACCACCTGTCTCTCTTTTTTTTCTTTTGCTTTCTCAGCAGATATTTCATAAAACGGACTCTCTATGGATCCCCACAAGTGATCAATTCTCGCATGAATTGTTAAGGATCCAGTAAGTCCAACATTGATTCCTTCAGACGTGTCAATTGGACAAATACGCCCATAGTGACTCGGATGAATATCTCGGCTCCGAAAACTTGCGGTTCTCCCCGTCAACCCTCCAGGACCTAAACAACTCACTTTTCGCCCATGAACAGTTTGTGTCAATGGATTCGTTTGATCAAAAACTTGAGATAACGGGTATGTGCCAAAAAAGGTCTCATAAGTAGTTATTAATAAAATTGAAGTTGAAGTTGGAGTTACCAAAGTTTGGGGAGTCGGTTTCGATTGACGTATGAATACTCTACGAATAGTTTTTTGAACTGCATGTTGTAAACGACCAAGAGCCAATCCGAATTGATCTTGTAACAGATCCGCAACCGAACGAATACGTTTATTTTTCAAGTGATTCATATCGTCATCGTCAAGTATACCCGTTCCAAATTTCATTCCAATCAAATGATCCGTAGCGGCCAATACATCTCGTGGTAACAAGAATGTATTGTTCTGAGGAATATCAAGATTAAGTCTCCGATTCATATTTCGTCGACCAATCCTTCCTAATTCACATTTTTGTTGAAAAAATTTCTTTTGTAATTCCTCGCATAAGGACTCCGAAAATACCAGGTCCCCACCTACACAAGCAAATTGTTGATAAAACTCCAAAATAGCTTTTTCTTTTGACTCAATCCTCTTCTTCTCTTTAGCATTCGGGAAAGACAAGAAAATTTCAGGGTAGGAAACATTATCCAGAATTTCTCTTAGATTCGAACCCATAGCTGATGATAGAACTAGAATAGATATCTTTTGTTTTCTACTCACGCGAGCCCATATCCTTTCTTTTTTATCAATTGCTAATTCCGATCTCCCCCCCCAATCTGATATTATAGTGCCAGTGTAGATAGAAATTCCCTTATGATCTAATTCCGAGCGGTAGTAAATACCAGGACTTAGCAATATTTGATTGATCACAATTCGGTATATTCCATTTATAATAAAGGTTCCTAAGGAATTCATTATAGGAATGTTTCCGATAGAAATGGTTTGCTTTTGCACATCGAAACCAAAAATTAATCTCGCAGATACATATAATTCGGAAGAATAGGTGAGTGATTCATACACAGCATCTCTTTCTTTTATCGAGGGTTCTAGCAGTTGATATCCTTTCGCAAATAATTGAAATGCAATTTCGTGATCTGGATCTTTAATTGTTGGAAACTTGTCAAGTTCTTCTGCCAAGGCTTGATTAATGAACCTACAAAATCCCTCGAATTGGATCTGACTAAATCCGGGTATTGTGGACATTCCCTCGTTTCCATTCCGGAGCATCTTAATCTTAAGTTTCCTGTTTATCAAAGAAAAATTCCATTATCAGCTCACTCTTCATCAATCCCTATGGATCGATCTAGCAATCATGGAATCTATATTCTGTTTACTGAATCACATGAAATTCTAGGGAACTCCACATACGTATTTCATATATGTATTTCATACATATGAATAGAGACCATTTGGACGAAAGTTCGAGTTTGCCAGGGGTACAAATGAAATGAAAATGAATTGATAAAACATTCCTACAAAAAAAATTCTGCCACTTATACTTTATGTTATGATATTCTAATCAGATTGGATGGCAAAGATTTCTCATTTTATCTCCTTTCTATGAATGTAATAAAGCCGTAATATAATATACTAGAAAGTTTGACTTTACTTCGATTTAGAATAGCGTGCTTACTTTAATTTCTCAAAATAATTTGAGGGTTCTTTTTTATTTCGGATCGGAGTAGTATAATTGCTAGAAAATTCAGTATTTCATTGTGGAATTCTAAAATAAAGTAAGTCCCTTTTTTAAGTACATGCCAATCTAGTTATCCACCTCTCCCCATATCCATGCTTTTCTTTTATCGTAATTTCACTTGGGTACGCCAAGATAGTCAGGTTATACTCTATATCAGAGCAAATTTCCTTTTTTTATTCAAGATATTTAATTTAATACTTTGAAAAATTAAAGCATGATTCCCCATAGAGATATGTACATAAAGGGGATCTTTGGATAATAATGCTGTTCGGACCTAAAGTTTACCTATACACGGATTAAGCATAAAGCCATAATATTTTATTATGCCATTGAAGGGGGGGGAGATAATACCGATTTAAGAGTAGTTCACTACTGCAATAAAAAAAAGAGAATTCTAGTTAACGGTTCCAATTTATTCTGAATTTTGCAGCCTGTGAATAGAAATCCACTTTTTCTTCTTTTTCATCTCAATAGAAAGAAATGGGAAGTTTTATTGTGTTAACAATGTATGTTTTAAGATAGAATCTATCGAGGAGAATAATAGAAACTGGATCAAAAAAAGCAGGAATAGATTTTTTGAAAAAGATTGGAAAAAAGTAAGTAGAATTATATTCAAAATAAAAGGGGCTTTTCGTAAGAAAACGTGGATGAATACTTGCTGTTTTCTAGATTTTTGATCGGATTTTTTGGCGGCATGGCCAAGCGGTAAGGCAGGGGACTGCAAATCCTTTATCCCCAGTTCAAATCTGGGTGCCGCCTGATCAATAAAATACTTAGGTTTTTTTTATAGTGCTGATCGAATTCGATAAATTTTTACTTCGCATAAGTTCGGGCAAGAGAGTAACTGGGCCTGCCGATACTGGGTTTAGAGAAACCATACCATAGTTCTATCCTCAAACTAGGGTTAGGGTTTGTTTTGACGGTAGTGGCCAAAATGGTTATCAATAGGGGTGAGGTAGTGTTTCCTTATTCTTTTATTATATGAATTTGAATTGGTTCTTAATTGAGATTCGATTTGATAATTTTAAAATACGAGGATAAGATGTCAGAAATCTTGGTATCCAAAGAAAGGTCCCTAAGGGGCATTCTTTTTTTTTTTCAATCTAAGATTCAAGAAGGGACTCCACGAAAGAATATCAAGACTTACTAATTATTATACATTTTTTTATCGTACATCTTATGTTACCTACATACACTAAAGTAAGGACTACTTAATTCTAACGAGAATCAGATTAAATAGGTCGATCAAAAATCAATTTAGGAGTTGTATTATGGATAAAATCTCTTCATTCTTTCATAGAATGATACAAAGCAAGGCTGCAGGGTTTAGGTCAAAAATAAACATTAGGTAAGGTAGGTATCCAATAAATATTTATCTATCGATAATTTTATGGTATATTCGGGCGTCCTTTGCTTAAAAAAAAAAAAAAGAGTAACAAAAGGAATAAAAAATCTTCCTATTCCCGCTTCTTCTATTCAGGACATCATTCCCGTACTCTTTCTTTTTTAAGGAAAAAAGGGCTATAGTATCTCGTATTTTTAATGCTCTCTAATTCTACCAGAATTCCTATAAGAATTTGTTAGGAGTAAATTCCTTGAACTGATTGATCCATGGCCTTAGGGCGGAATCCCTTTTTGACTCTGTACCCTTGATTCCACTATGATTATTGATCAATAGTAGAATAATCCCTTCATAGAAATAGGAGACATAATTTAGATGGATATAGTAAGTCTCGCTTGGGCTGCTTTAATGGTAGTCTTTACATTTTCTCTTTCACTAGTAGTATGGGGAAGGAGTGGACTCTAGGGATACTACTAATTGATTAAGTAATCAAATTGTTGTATCAATTCTTTTCTTTAATGGATCATTTTGCATTAATCATTTTGTCAAACGTTATTCTTTAATCTTTTTCTTTAGTTTTGTTTCACTCCTGTAAGAAACTCTTGTATTGTAAGTTGTAATGTAAGAAAGAGCCATTATACCAATTCAGAATTTCTACTAGAAATGACGAATGGTTAAAAAAAGTTCTATACATAAGAAAATTAGACTTTCTTCCACGGAACTATTCACGGCATATCACACATTTTCCATTTCCTTTTACTTTTTACTATAGTCTATTCTTCATATTATTTTTCTTTCCTTCCATGGATTCTTTGGTCAAGAATTGTCTTAGATTTTTTTATTTTGACCTGATTGAAATTAAGTGGATGCAATGAAAAAAGAAATTGAATTAGACTACTTAACTATTTCAATCTACTAATCTATTCTATGTAGATTCAAAGATAATATAATAGAAAGAATCTAAAGTGTCGTAGAAAAAACTATATGTAGTTCTTTCTACCACACTTTAAGATTCCAACCAGATCCTTTCATTTAAGACTTGGATTTTTTTTATTTAATCCCTTTTTAATTTCTTCAATGATTAATTGGAATTCCAATTAATTATTTTGGCTGACTGTTTTTACATAAATAATAAGTAAAAAAGAAGTAGGAACTAGAATGAACAGTGCAGTAGCAATAAATGCGAGAATATTGACTTCCATAACCTCTTTATTTTTTATTTTCACAATAACTCGGGATGTAATCCCATGGAGAGGAAAAAGGGGTATCTTGTAAATTCAAGGGTAGGGCTTGCATTCTGATAATACTGAATCAATTCAATATTATGAATATCGGATCTATCAAATCAATTCATGGATGAGAGTTATATTTCACGGATGAGAGTTATATAGTATAACATAGGAAGATCCTCTATCCACACTAAGACCAAAATGGGTTTTTTGATTGGATTAGGAATTCCCTCTTTTTTAATCCTTTTCTACTTTTTCTTTTCTATATCTCTAACCCACGAGCTTTCTTAATCTTATACTTTCTTAATCTTATACAATTTCCCTTCCTTTTTCTTATAGTTATACATACAATTATGTATGTATTATATGACCAACTTTCACTTTCTATGGGTCACATAGACATCCAAATAAGCAGTAGAAGTGAGATGGGGAAAAGAGGTCTGAAATAAAAAGGGAATACGATTTATGTATGGATTCCGGTAAAATACCGGTACTCTATTCCATAAGAGTGGAATAGGAAATTAAGATGAGGATGGTATCATCATAAAGAAAGATAGAGTAATATAATATCCTAAATTCTACTAATCCACATATCGTATGTGTGTCTTTCTTTATCGATTGGGAGTAGTGAAAAAAAAATTCCTATATGCCCTCCCTCCCTCTTTAATGAGAGATGCAAAATAAAAAAGTGAAGTAAGGGTGCCCTGTGGGTATTTGATCTTGCTCCCTGCCCCTTTTTTTCATGGAAAAAGGAAATATCAATTTCTCCATTCATTGAACCCTAGTTCGGGACTGACGGGGCTCGAACCCGCAGCTTCCGCCTTGACAGGGCGGTGCTCTGACCAATTGAACTACAATCCCCGCGGGGTGTATGGCATACCCATTCTTAAATAGAACCATAAGAAGATTCGATTCGTCTTTCGTACTCTAAGAAATAGACGAATCATATACTACATACCCACATATTATATTATACGTGGGTATAGTGAGAGTGACATAACTAGTATGTCGTGATTTTTTATCACTAAAAATGGATAATAATCCAGCCTTCAATAAGAAAAACTCTTTTGTTTGTAAGAAAGGAATGAGAGAGATATGGATTAGAAAAAAAAATTTCCCTTTTTTCTTTATCTTTTATTTCTATAGATCAGACATTTTATTTTATGGAAGAAAAACAAAAGGATTTAGTTCATACTCACGAAGCCCTAGATTTTTGGTTTGGGCCGAGCTGGATTTGAACCAGCGTAGACATTGTCAACGAATTTACAGTCCGTCCCCATTAACCACTCGGGCATCGACCCAGGAAGAATTTATTCTAGGGTTTTTGCTAATCTATGATTAACCTCCTTTCATAATACTCCCTACCCCCAGGGGAAGTCGAATCCCCGCTGCCTCCTTGAAAGAGAGATGTCCTGAACCACTAGACGATAGGGGCATCACTAGACGATAGGGCCATATACAACCGCTCGTGATTATACTATAATCATAGTATGAGCAGTTTTTTGGAATTGTCAATATACTCGAAAAGTATAAATAGATCCAAAGCAAAGAGTTTTTCCAACTTTTCTGTTATGTTTTCATCTAGGATTTTTTTTAGTTGATCGTTATAGATTAATTCTCCGTGCTTCATTTAGTGTTCATACCAAAAATGCATCCATCCCGCACTAAGTCATAAAATTCTCTAAAAATATAGAGAAAGTTTCAAAAACAAAGAAAAAAAGTGAATCAATTTAGTAGAAAAGTACTCTATCAGATTCGAACCAACGACTTACGTCTTAGCACGAGATTACTCTACCACTAATTTAAAAAGCCCTTTATCGGATTTGAACCGATGACTTATGCCTTACCATGGCATTACTCTACCACTGAGTTAAAAGGGCTTTTTATTTAATTCAAAAATTAGCCACTTGGATTTCCCATTATGGGTCTACTGCATAATGTACATATTATATATATAATATATAGAGATAGAGAGAGAGACATTATGTAGAGATTGTATATGTATATATCGATATCTTGAGAGCTCAAAATAAAATTAATAAAAAAAAACATACCCTACATAACATATCCAACTCTTCTTGGTTCAGGGTTTTCCGTTTCCGAAGACTAGTAAAATAGGCGGATTCTGGAACCCCAAGGATTCAACGGTATATGGATATGGAAAATATAAGATTTCCGATCCTAGCGGGAAAAGGCGGGGAACAGATACCCAATAGGATATAGGATCCTTGGGAGGAACTTTTGGTAATGGCCTTGATCCTCTATGCTATTTTTTATGTGTTCTTAGTTCTATTGAACTTTTTGCATTCTTTTAAACAAGAATCTAATAAACTAGAATTGAGTCAGTGGAAAAAAGGAGAGAGAGGAAAGTGTTAAATGGAGAGAGTCGACTAATCAGAGACTTTTAGGATCTTCTTTACATCAGGTAAATCTGTCGGCCCTGTCCGTTTTTTTCTTTAAGTTACGACTCTTTGCTGCTTACTTCTATCAAGCCATAGGGAAAGTCTATGATGAATTTGGAAAACTCATCTCACTCTTACTCTATGGCTCGGACTTAATGGGGGAAGAAAACATCTTCCATAATTTCTTTTTTGTTCAATTCTGGACAAAAAAGAAAAGGAAAAAAGGAATTTATAGGGACAGTGTTACCCCCTATATCCCCTAGTTTATATTGTAGGAATAATAAAACAATTTAGCAGTCTGACACACTTACGTCCTTGCAAAGTAAATAATTATTATTGTAGTCGTAACCGTAGAATAGGATCCTAATCAAAATAAATACATTTGGTTCAGGCGCTATTAGCATGGTAAGAAAAGATTTTTTTTACAGACCAGAGGGGCTATCTAAATCCTAAAGTAAAGGCGAGCGATCGAAGTAGAAGTACCAACGGCTCAGTGTCATGAACCTTCTCCATCTGATTCAATAAGGGGGAATTAGCCTTCTTGTCAAATGGCTATCCTTGACAAAGGGTACCATTTATACCATAATCTACAATGTAGCGGGTATAGTTTAGTGGTAAAAGTGTGATTCGTTCTATTAATAACTGAATTTGAAATGATATACTTAAGGCATCCTTAAGTTTTTTATTTTTATATTCCGATGAAAACTTTAGTTCTTATAAAGGATTAAATCCTTTTCCTCTCAATAGCATATTGAGGAAGAATATACATTCTGGCGATTTGTATCCAAAGACTAATTTAAATTGCATCCAAAATAAAAATAGGATTATGAGTACAGAGTCGCGAAGCATAATTTTGCATTGGATTAAGTATTCCAATTTTGAAAATATGAGTAAAGGATCTATGGATGAAGATACAAAAAAGTTGATTTCCAATCGTAACTAAATCTTCTTAAAATAAGGAATAAGGAAGCCAAATAGCTAAAAAACGATAGTTTTGGTTTACTAGAACCATCCGCATATTGTTTCAGCTCGGTGGAAACCCAATTCTTTTCCTCAGGATCTCTTGAATGAAATTAGGGAACGAAGTAAGTAGATTAGATGAATTTAGATAGAATTTCTATCTCCTACTCTATAAGGATCATCTAGAAAGCGGAGAGCTTTGGTTCCATTCAAATAGAAAAGCTGACATAGATGTTAAGTGGTGAGAATATCCATAAAGGAGCCGAATGAAATCAAAATTTCATGTTCGGTTTTGAATTAGAGACGTTAAAAATAATCAACCAACGTCGACTATAACCCCTAGCCTTCCAAGCTAACGATGCGGGTTCGATTCCCGCTACCCGCTCCATTCTGTATAAAAGGAGTATTCTATTTGTCTAGACATGTTAGAGGCTTGTATTCAAGCCTTTTTTGTCCACCAGTTTCTGGTACTCCAGAGCGGAGTAGAGCAGTTTGGTAGCTCACGAGGCTCATAACCTTGAGGTCACGGGTTCGATTCCCGTCTCCGCACTTAGCAGTCTGTATAAAAGGACTATTCTATTTCTCTAGATATGTATGGTAGAGGGGCGTATCCAACCCTTTTTTATTCATTAGTTCCCGGCCCTAGAGGGCAAAATTGAGCAGTTTGCGAAGTCACTTGCCTTCAAAAAAAGAAGGCGCAAGGCCTCTCCCTACCCTGCAGAAAATAAAAATGAAACGAAAGGGACAGTCTACCTCTCCCTTCCCTTTAAAAAAAGTTTGCCCGTTGTTTGTCTCAGTTAATACCCAATTTTTGGAGCTCTGTTGGCGAGTTCTATTTCTGCCTCTGGAGCGCCCTCTTTTTTTGAGTGGGATGCAAAGGAAGGGTAAGATAGTAAGGGATACGGCACTAGACTAACACCTAATTAATACTTAATTTAATATAAGTAGTTAAACAGTTAACTAGACTAAACTTTTTATCATAGTACTTTGATAAATTAAGCGGGCGAGCGGCGGGAATCGAACCCGTATCTTCTCCTTGGCAAGGAGATATTTTACCATTGAACTACGCTCGCTACGGTATATATTTTATAGCGTATATCCGCCTGGGTCGACCTTCTATGTCTGGGTCGACCGTTTCATTTCATTTTCTATTATATTAGAGTTTTCCTTTTTTTATTATCTGTCAATGAATATTCTAATGGGAATGGAATTTCATAATACTGAAAGAGAAGAGCTAGCAATTCGGAACGCAAATTGCGTTTTAATACGTCTCACTATTCTAATTTTTTAGAAGAAATGGCCTTTATTATTTCTTTTTTATGGGGTTAATAAATATTAACCAAATTTCATTTAAGAAATGAGAGAATTCAGAATAGCTACGAGAAAGACTAGTCCAATCCATAATGATGTACCGGAAAATACAACATTTTTATTATTTGACCAACCATCAGGAGAAGCAAATACAAGGGGTACACTAATTACTAAGACTGAGGAAGTCGCAATTAATGCAAAAACAGCTAATTGGAAAGCAATAGTCATATTTCTAATCCTCCAAGCTACCATCAAATAAAGTTGACTACATATTTGATCCCTCACTTAAACCAAAATTGTAAAAAAATACAAGAAGTAGGAGGGGTTTAATCATGAATCCATTGATTCTTCTCTTTAATTCAAATTTATTACTTAAACCGCTTTTTTATTTGGATATGGGGGTGAGAAGAGATTATTTACTCTTTATTTCACAAGCGGGTATAGCGGATCCTGTATCCGTGTATACAGTATACAGAGATATATCGAAAAGGAACTTGTATCTGATATCTTTCTAGAGGCTAATAAATCTTTTTATTTTGTTATATGGCTATGTTCTATTTGTAGGAGTAAAATAAGGATTAGGCTGTGGAGAGATGGCTGAGTGGTTGATAGCTCCGGTCTTGAAAACCGGTATAGTTCTAGGAACTATCGAGGGTTCGAATCCCTCTCTCTCCTTTTGCTTATTGAATACGTTTGTTTCTTTCATTTTTATTTATTTTTTTTTTCTGTCCCTTATCTTTCTTTCATAAAAAGGAATGAATGGCTCGGCTAGATGGAATAACCGAGCCAGAACAGAAAAAAAGTAGAACAGGTATAAATAAGAAAATCTTAGTTAAGAGGGTTCATGTAAAGAACAGGTTCCAAATCACGATCGATTCCCTTTTCAAAACCTGCTGCAGCAGCTCGGGCTCTTCCTGCATGCCATAAATGGCCCACAAAAAAGAAGAATCCTAGAACAAAATGAGAAGTTGATAACCAACTTCTAGGAGAGACATAATTAACTGCATTGATCTCGGTAGCTACGCCACCCACGGAATTTAAAGAGCCTAAAGGAGCGTGGGTCATATATTCTGCTGAGCGTCGTTCTTGCCAAGGTTGTATGTCTTTTTTCAACCTACTCAAGTCCAAACCGTTGGGGCCCCTTAGAGGTTCTAACCATGGAGCACGAAGGTCCCAAAAACGCATAGTTTCCCCTCCAAAGATAACCTCCCCAGTTGGGGAACGCATTAGATATTTACCTAAACCTGTGGGTCCTTGAGCGGATCCCACATTAGCTCCAAGACGCTGGTCTCTAACTAGAAAAGTAAATGCTTGAGCTTGAGAAGCTTCTGGCCCGGTGGGTCCATAAAACTCACTCGGATAAGCTGTATTATTGAACCATACAAAACAACAAGCGATAAAACCAAAGACAGATAAAGCAGCTAAACTATAAGACAAGTAAGCTTCTCCAGACCATACAAATGCACGGCGAGCCCATGCGAAGGGTTTGGTTAAAATATGCCAAATTCCGCCAAATACACAAATAAAACCCAACCATACATGCCCACCAATTATATCTTCTAAATCATCTACACTAACAATCCACCCTTCTCCACCAAAAGGAGATTTTAGTAAATAACCAAATATAACACTGGGACTAAGGGTCAAATTGGTAATTTTTCTTACATCTCCCCCCCCAGGGGCCCAGGTATCATATACACCGCCAAAATAAAGAGCCTTGAGTACTAGAAGAAAAGCACCTAGACCTAACAAAATTAAGTGAATACCCAAAATTGTAGTCATTTTATTTCTATCTTTCCAGACATAACCAAAGAATGGAAAAGATTCCTCAAGAGTCTCGGGTCCCAGAAGCGCGTGATAAATGCCACCGAAGCCTAAGACTGCGGAGGAAATTAGGTGAAGTACGCCAGATACAAAGTACGGAAAAGTATCTAGAACTTCCCCCCCTGGCCCTACTCCCCAACCTAGAGTAGCTAAGTGTGGAAGTAAAATCAACCCTTGTTCATACATGGGCTTTTCTGGTACGAAATGGGCCACTTCAAATAGGTTCATTGCTCCGGCCCAGAATACGATTAATCCGGCATGAGCTACATGAGCTCCAAGCAGTTTACCGGACAAATTGATAAGTCTGGCATTCCCAGCCCACCAAGCAAAGCCGGTGGTTTCTTGGTCACGACCAGCTAAAACGAAAGTTCCATTAAAGAGCGTTTCCACGTGGTAGAACCTCCTCAGGGAATATAAGATTTTCATGAGGCTGATCCTGAGCTGCCATCCACGCACGAATACCCTCGTTTAAAAGAATATTTTTGGTGTAGAAAGTCTCAAATTCAGGATCTTCCGCTGCACGGATTTCCTGGGAAACAAAGTCATAGGCACGTAAGTTCAGAGCCAAGCCAACTACGCCAATAGCACTCATCCATAAACCGGTGACGGGTACAAATAGCATAAAGAAATGTAACCAACGTTTATTGGAAAAAGCAACACCAAAGATTTGGGACCAAAAGCGGTTAGCAGTGACCATTGAATAAGTTTCTTCAGCTTGAGTTGGGTTAAAAGCACGGAAGGTATTTGCACCATCACCGTCCTCAAATAGAGTGTTTTCTACGGTCGCTCCATGAATAGCGCATAGCAGAGCCGCACCTAATACTCCGGCAACTCCCATCATATGAAATGGGTTCAACGTCCAATTATGAAATCCTTGGAAGAAAAGGATGAATCGAAATATCGCTGCTACGCCAAAACTCGGCGCAAAGAACCAACCAGATTGCCCCAGTGGATAAATAAGGAATACAGAAACAAAAACAGCAATTGGACCAGAGAATGAGATTGCATTATAAGGCCGCAATTGAACAGACCGAGCAAGTTCAAATTGGCGTAACATGAAACCTATTAGTGCAAAAGCCCCGTGGAGAGCTACAAAAGTCCATAGACCGCCTAATTGACACCAACGAGTAAAATCTCCTTGTGCTTCGGGCCCCCATAGTAGCAACAAAGAGTGTGCTAAACTATTGGCAGGGGTAGAAACTGCTGCGGTTAAGAAATTACAACCTTCCAAATAGGAACTAGCCAATCCATGGGTATACCAAGAAGTTACAAAAGTTGTCCCTGTAAACCAACCCCCTAAAG
Organism: Triticum urartu; assembly: GCF_056163025.1. Classification (NCBI taxonomy): domain Eukaryota; kingdom Viridiplantae; phylum Streptophyta; class Magnoliopsida; order Poales; family Poaceae; genus Triticum; species Triticum urartu. The sequence continues at coordinate 54,512 of NW_028260630.1, forward strand.
CGAAATAAGCACAAGGAAAGAGCAATAGGCCAGACCATCCTACAAAAACGAAACGGTCCCTTCGTAACCAGTCATCCATAGTATCAAATAGATCATTTTCTTCTTTAGGAATTCTACCAAGGGCTATAGTCATAGTGATCCTCCTATTCAATTACTTCAACCATTTCCGAGCACCTCATATCACTTTCCAAGGCATATGATAGTTTTATTATCTGTGGACGATTTCTTTCTCGTTCAATGCCCTTTTTCAATGGTCTCGAAGAGAGAAATTTCCCATTTTTATCTATGGAGTCACAGTCACAACCGAGGTCGTGGTAAATCCATGAATTTGATTCGATTTGTTTTTCTTATACTATTTATTTGTTTTTCTTATACTATAGAAATAGAAATAAATTGTTTTTCTTATACTATAGAAAGAAATAAACCTTTGAATTCAGCATTATTCCAAGACTCCTATTTCAAAGTCTATCTTTTAAGGGAAAAATGCAAATAAAAGTAACCCTTCTTTTCCCATTCCCTCTCTATTGCATGGGTGGAAGAACTAAAATAATAGAGGATTCTGAAAAAAAAAAATGGACCTTCGAAATCCAATTTTATGTGTAGCGCAAAGGAGTTGCGATTTCTTCTTATTCCTATAGAACATCTAGTAACAAGAATATGAAATCGTAAATAGCGAAAAATTCTTGTCTTGCGCGGTCTAAGTCTAAGGAAATAAAAAAAATTCGCTTATACAATTTCATCTACATCGAATTTATATATCAGAATAGCGGATAGAGGCATCATTAAAGGAGTCAGGTCTACTTACTTTATGCTTCTTTCCAATTTTATGGTGGATTTGATAAGAACCCTTTTTGCTTTCTTGATAAATAATCGACAAAAAAAGCGTTTTTTTTATATAACCTGCTTGTTTTATTATAATTATAACAAGTCCTATATGGAAATGCCCGCTAAAGAGAAAATCTATTTGATTGTCTCTCGGCCAATATCGATTTTTAGAAAGAAAAAACAAGAATTTTCTTCTTTTTTTATTAACATTAAGAAAAAAGAATATAATTAAAATGGAATTGGCAATATAATTTTTATAGACTTTTGAAAGAAAAAAAAGGGGTTTTTTGCAACCGTTATTTCTTATTTCTTGCCTATATCATATCACGGAAACCTTTCGCTTTGGAACGTGGAGAGATGGCTGAGTGGACTAAAGCGGCGGATTGCTAATCCGTTGTACAATTTTTTTGTACCGAGGGTTCGAATCCCTCTCTTTCCGCTCCCTTGGATCATTTGGGACTTTCGAATTGGAAAGAATTCTGACCCCCGGATTTTCTCATAGATAAATGTACGAAACAAATCCAATAAGAAAAAAAAAAACTGAATTTTTACTCCTCGCGTCCAGGATTCCGTCCTGGGTCATTAGATAAGAATCCAAAGATAAAGAGTGAAACAAAGAATATCACTACTGTATAAACAAAAAGTTTGAGAGTAAGCATTACATAATCTCCAAGATTTTTTTTTAAGGAATAGATTACCAGTTTTTCCTTACCACACGGATCCACTAGGATGGTTTTTTTTTATACCTAAAAATGCAAAAAAGAATTCTTGAAAAAAATTGCAAGAATTCTTTTATAATAAGCACTCTTATCAATAGCAAAAATAGGGTTAGGTGGTTAGGTATTGTGTAGGTACCTTTAGGTACCTGCTCAACCTAGGTGCAGGGGAGTAGAAAGGCTGATCCAAATTTATTGCTGTAGCTACCCATTCAATGTAGAAGAATTTAAATTTTAGAATCGAAGGTTCATAATATAAAAATATAAAACTTCTCGGCTTTTACCCATTTTAAAATTTTTTTGGAATGAACACATCATTCAATTTGGCATACAGAGTACTAAAGATTTCATCGAAAACTTACAGCAGCTTGCCAAACAAAGGCTAATAGAAAAAAGAATAGAGGTATAACAGGCATAATATCCACGATTGGATTGAAAATAGCATAAGCTTCGGGTAATTTGGCAAAGAAAAAACTAGTAGGATAAAGAACAGAATTAAAACAGATACAGGTTAAACTAAGTATATTAGGCATAACAAGCATTTCATTCTTGTAGAGTAAATAATTGGATTTTTCTTGAGTTATTTTTTTAAGGGAAAGAAGGAAAAGGCAGATTCAAAATCTTTTTTCTTCGGACTTTCCCAAACACAAAATACCTCCTTGTATTCGCACTCTCAAATGAGAGTGGAATAAATTCGACTTTCATATAATATCTTAATAGAATTCCATGTAATGATCAATGCATTTTTTTGATTCTATATTATCCGCATGTGTAGAATACTAGCAAGAGAATATCCCTCCTTTTTTATGTAATTGAAATGGTATTGACGAATAACAAATAAACATACTAGTGTTTATTAGTGTCGCATAAAACCCGAAATGGGGCGTGGCCAAGTGGTAAGGCAGCGGGTTTTGGTCCCGTTACTCGGAGGTTCGAATCCTTCCGTCCCAGATTGTTTCTGATGAAACAAACGGTGAAATCATATAGTATTCCGTACGAGACAAAAGTTTATTAAAGAGAATAATGATATCTTATTCTTTCTCAGAAAACATAATAAAGTCTTAAGTCCAGTCAAATTGACTATCTTTATTTTCATGAAAAAATGGGATCTATCAAGCACATTCAGGATATGCCTCTACTATAAAATCACTTAGTCATATTTTTTTCTTCCTTTTGGTATTCGAGTTGAAGAAGTACGAGAATTCTATAACTACCAAAAACTTTCAATCTTTTCATTGGAATAGTTTATTTAGTTATTATAGTTAATTGTTTTTGGTACTGAAAAAATATATTACTACTAGAATTCTAATTCTAGTAATTAAATTAATTAAACTTTTTTGGAGGTTGATAGTTTATTTATTGAGGAAGAGTCAATCCTTCTTTTCTCACTTCAAGATTGATCATCTCGAGCCATCCGTTGAGGGTGGAAATTTAAGAATAAATAAGTTTTAAGCAAACTTGTTTAGTCGTCTTTTTCAAACTATGTTTCATTCATATGATAGAATTTTAATATGGGTTTAAATAAATTGGATCTTGGCGGAGGCTTCCCGGATAAATACTTACTTTCTTTTATCCATATTGCTCCATAGATAGCAAGTTTTAATTAGTATAAAAAAACTAAACCAATGACTATTCATGATTCCATCCATATTGGATCAATTCTCTATACCACTTTGCAATGAAAAGAGGAATGTTTGTTATGGTAAAACTTCGTTTAAAACGATGTGGTAGAAAGCAACGTGCGACTTGAAGGACATGATCGATTGTGGATTTTGCTATCCATCATTTTCCATAGTAATGAAAATGCTCTTGGCTCGACATAGCCTGTTCTATTCGTTCCGAACCAAATTTGCGCTGGGTTTAAGTAACATAGTACACGATGGAGCTCGAGAGGACAGAATTTTTTTTATCAAGGGAAAGAATCTAGGGTTAGTGAAAACTAATAAATTAGGCCAACTTTGTCAGTCTATCCTTAATATAGAAATAAATCGAAAGGTTAAAATAAGAAGAAAGTCCAATAAAAGTATATCAGAATCAATCCCTCTTATTAGATTTCTATAGAAGAGATAAATGCTTTATCGAAGGAAATAAGAAAAAAGGGTATGTTGCTACTCTTTTGAAAGAAAAAAATAGGAATTCCCGAAGTAATGTCTAAACCCAAGGATTTCACAAATCAAAGATAAAGGATTCCAGAACAAGTAAACACAATTTTCAATTGTCTCAACAACAGAGTTGGATTAGAATAAGGAATAAAAGTCAATTCGTTCGAAATGAGACAAAGAAAAGAGTTTAAAGACGACTCAAAAATTTTGGAAGGATTTTGCCTTCGAAGTTTGTCAGGCAAAATTAGCCCACTTGAGTCATGAGTATAAATGAAATTTGTTTTTTCTGTAAGGAAATTAATGCACGTCATAGTCTAATTTCTATTATTATCGACAGAAATTCGAATCATTTTCTCGAGCCGTATGAGGAGAAAACCTCATATACGTTTCTAGGGGGGGGCGTTGTTTATCTACATCTATCCCAATAAGCTGTCTATCGAATCGTTGCAATTGATGTTCGATCTCGAAGAGAAGGAAGAGATCTTCAAAAAGTAGGTTTTTATGATCCGATAAAGAATCAAACTTGTTTAAATGTTCCAGCTATTCTCTATTTCCTTGAAAAGGGTGCTCAACCAACAAGAACTGTTTATGATATTTTAAGGAAGGCAGAATTCTTTAAAGAAAAAGAAAGAACTTTGAGTTAATTGAAGAACTAAATGAATCAAAAAATAGGATAGGAGAAGATTATTAGTATTCCTAGTTGTCTAATTATTTAGACACAATTTACCTCTTTTTTAATCCTATTTGGATTTATATTATATCGTGCCAATCCAACATAAGCCCCTATTTTATTTACTTTTTCTATCTAATTTGTTTTCTTACCATTGTATTTCCATTGACAAAGGTCTATTGAACAAATAGAATTTGTAGATAGATGGGTCTCTTTATCCTCACTCCATATTCAATTTTTCCGCCTACACTTCGCTCAAATGATAAGGGTGTTCCTCTTGCATGTATTCTCATACAATATAATATATATTTTTTATAATATATATTTTTTGTTAATAAAAATCGCTAAAAATAAGGAGAATTTGGCCATCGTGATTAGGGTCGCTCTTTTTTTAACTTTACTTTAGTGGAATTTCACCGGACCTGTTCGTTTTGGCATTTGAGTGTTTTTCATGGTCGATAAAAAAAATCTTTTGATGTCTTGCTAGTTCAATGTTTTGACAGAAGCGCGCGGTGTAATTCCATTGATTTTTGGATTTCGATCGTATCTAAGATCCTTTTTTTATCTGGGTTGCTAACTCAATGGTAGAGTACTCGGCTTTTAAGTGCGACTATGATCTTTTACACATTTGGATGAAACAACAAATTCGTCCAGACTCTTGGTAGAGTCTAGAAGACCACGACTGATCCTCAAAGGTAATGAATGGAAAAAATAGCATGTCGTAATAAAATCAATCTTTTTTGAATGGAATCCAA
>NW_028260631.1:0-38831 GCF_056163025.1 Triticum urartu
AGAATGCCACTCTTTAAAAAGGAAAAAAGGAGTAATCAGCTGTGACACGAAAAAAAACGAATCCTTTTGTAGCTCATCATTTATTGGCAAAGATAGAAAAGGTCAATATGAAGGAGGAGAAAGAAACAATAGTAACGTGGTCCCGGGCATCTAGCATTCTACCCACAATGGTTGGCCATACAATCGCGATTCATAATGGAAAGGAACATATACCTATTTACATAACAAATCCTATGGTAGGTCGCAAATTGGGGGAATTCGTGCCTACTCGGCATTTCACGAGTTATGAAAATGCAAGAAAGGATACTAAATCTCGTCGTTAACTGAATTCTGAATAGAAAGATTAAGAAGAAAAAAAGATTCAAAATAAAGACAGAAATACCCAATATCTTGCTAGAACAAGATATTGGGTATTTCTGTCTTCAAAAATTCTTATATGTTAGCAGAAAAACCTTATCCATTAATAGATGGAACTTCAACAGCAGCTAAGTCTAGAGGGAAGTTGTGAGCATTACGTTCGTGCATTACTTCCATACCAAGGTTAGCACGGTTGATGATATCAGCCCAAGTATTAATAACGCGACCTTGACTATCAACTACAGATTGGTTGAAATTGAAACCATTTAGGTTGAAAGCCATAGTACTAATACCTAAAGCAGTGAACCAGATTCCTACTACAGGCCAAGCAGCCAAGAAGAAGTGTAAAGAACGAGAGTTGTTGAAACTAGCATATTGGAAGATTAATCGGCCAAAATAACCATGAGCAGCCACAATATTATAAGTTTCTTCCTCTTGACCAAATTTGTAACCCTCATTAGCGGATTCATTTTCAGTAGTTTCCCTGATCAAACTAGAGGTTACCAAGGAACCATGCATAGCACTGAATAGGGAACCGCCGAATACACCAGCTACACCTAACATGTGGAATGGATGCATAAGGATGTTGTGCTCTGCCTGGAATACAATCATAAAGTTGAAAGTACCAGAGATTCCTAAAGGCATACCATCAGAAAAGCTTCCTTGACCAATAGGGTAAATCAAGAAAACAGCAGTAGCAGCTGCAACAGGAGCTGAATATGCAACAGCAATCCAAGGACGCATACCCAGACGGAAACTAAGTTCCCACTCACGACCCATATAACAAGCTACACCAAGTAAGAAGTGTAGAACAATTAGCTCATAAGGACCACCATTGTATAACCACTCATCAACAGATGCAGCTTCCCAAATTGGGTAAAAGTGCAATCCGATCGCCGCAGAAGTAGGGATAATAGCACCAGAGATAATATTGTTTCCATAAAGTAAAGAACCAGAAACAGGCTCACGAATACCATCAATATCTACTGGAGGGGCAGCGATGAAGGCGATAATAAATACAGAAGTTGCGGTCAATAAGGTAGGGATCATCAAAACACCGAACCATCCGATGTAAAGACGATTTTCAGTGCTAGTTATCCAGTTGCAGAAGCGACCCCACAGGCTTGTACTTTCGCGTCTCTCTAAAATTGCAGTCATGGTAAGATCTTGGTTTATTCAAATTGCAAGGACTCCCAAGCACACGTATTAACTAGAATATAGATAATAGAAGGCTTGTTATTTAACAGTATAACATAGACTATATACCAATGTCAACCAAGTCAGCCCAAAGATTAGCTATCCATATAACTAAATTAACCAAACCAATAATTTTGTATTTGTAAATGAAGTGAGTCAAAGTGAAAAACTTTGATGGGTCTTTTCTATATGGGTTGCCCGGGACTCGAACCCGGAACTAGTCGGATGGAGTAGATAATTCTTCCTTGTTACAATAGAGAAAAATCCCTCCCCAAATCGTGCTTGCATTTTTCATTGCACACGACTTTCCCTATGTAGAAATAGCCAATTTCTATTCCAAAGAGGAAGTTCTACTAATTTTTTTAATTAGTAAGTTGATTCACCTACTCTTTATTATAATAAAAAGAACATTTCAGAATGAAAAATAGAAAAGTTTTTTCTTGATCATTTATCAACCCTTTCCTGTTTCTTAATTTCGTCTAATGATTAATTAAGAGGGTTGACCAGGTCATTGATACGTATAATATCCAAATACCAAATACGCTCAGTGTGTGATCCACAGAAAGAAAAAAGAGTTGTTTTGGTGAACATCAAAGAAAAAACTTGCTCTTCTTCCATAAAAAATTCTTCTAAAAATGCCGAACCCAATCGTTGCATAAAAGTTCGTACCGTGCTTTTATGTTTACGAGCTAAAGTTCTAGCACATGAAAGTCGAAGTATATACTTTAGTCGATACAAAGTCCGTTTTTTCGAAGATCCACTATGATAATGAAAAAGATTTCTACATATCCGACCAAATCGATCAAGAATATCCCAATCTGATAAATCTGTCCAAATGGGTTTACTAATAGGATGCCCCGATCCAGTACAAAATTGAGCTTTTGATAAGTATCCTATGAGGAGAGTAGCGGGGACTATGGTATCGAATTTTTTCATTCGAGTATCTATTAGAAATGAATTCTCCAGCATTTGATTCCTTACTAACAAAGAACTTTTTTGTACACTTGAAAGGTACCCCATAAAATCGAAGCAAGAGTTTGCTAATTGGTTTATATGGATTCTTCGCGGCTGAGTCCAAAAACAGAAATAATATTGCCAGAAATTGATAAGGTAGCATTTCCATTTCTTCTTCAAAAAAAAAGTGCCTTTTGATGCAAGAATTGCCTTTCCTTGATATCGAACATAATGCATAAGAGGATCCATAAAGAACCATAGGGTTTTCCGAGAAAAACCAGGGTACATTATCCCAAAATGTTCCATCTTCCTAGAAAAGTGGATTCGTTCCAGAAAAGTTCCAGAAGATGCTAATGGTAAGCAAGAAGATTGTTTACGAAGAAACAACAAAAAAAATTCATATTCTGATACATAAGAGTTATATAGGAATTGAAATAGTCTTTTATTTTCTTTTTGAAAAAAAAAAATGGATTTCATTGAAGTAATAAAACTATTCCAATTCGAATAATAGTTGAGAAAGAATCGCAATAAATGCAAAGATGGAACATCTTGGATACGGTATTGAAGGAGTTGAACCAGGATTTCCAAATGGATAGGATAGGGTATTTCTATATGTGATAGATAATCCAAATGCAAAAATTTGTCTTCTAAAAAGGGAAATATTGAATGAATAGAGCGTAAATTCTGAAACTTTGGTATTTCTTTTTCTTTCAGACAAAAAAATTCCCGTAGCGAGAATGGGATTTCCACAACGATCGCAAACCCTTCAGATAGAATCTGAGAATAAAACTCAGAATAAAAATAATTTTTGTAATCCAATAATCGATCTTGGTTAGGATGATTAACCGAGTTATCCAAAAAATTCTGCTGATACATTCGAATAATTAAACGTTTCACAAGTAGTGAACTAAATTTCTTGTTATTACAACTAACAACTATTTCCACAGGTTCAGAACCATTTAATCCATAATGGTGGGCAAATGCATAAATATATTCCTGAAAGAGAAGTGGGTAGACAAAGTATTGTTGACGAGATTTATGTTTTTCTGAATACCCTTCGAATTTTTCCATTTGTATTTCTACTTGAATCAGAGAGAAGAAGCATTTCTCGGTTTATCGAATGATGATACATAGTGCAATATGGTCAGAACAGGGTGTTGCATTTTTAATACAAACCCTGGAAAGAAAGGGAGTCTAATCCACAGATCTTTTTCTGCTCCTTTTCTACCCAATTAGTTTATGTTTGTTCTAATTAAAAAAAAAGAACAGAACAAGTTTTTTATTTTTGCAGGCCAATCGCTCTTTTGACTTTGGAATACAGCCTCTTTATCAATATACTGCTTCTTTTACACATTCAATCCATAACATCCCTTATTCAATCCATAATCAAGAATAATTAGGATTTCTAAAAAAAAAAAGAAAAAATAAAGGGTCCACTCATAGGAAAACCCAACCTTTCCCCGCATCCGGCACTAATCTATTTTTAACGTCTAATTAGAGCGGGGAATCATTCCAATTAGGAAGTTCAGCTCGTTGCTTTTTATTTTACCAGAATTGGAGCCAGGCTCTATCCATTTATTCATTAGACCCAGAAAATCGTAATTTTGGATTCCATTCAAAAAAGATTGATTTTATTACGACATGCTATTTTTTCCATTCATTACCTTTGAGGATCAGTCGTGGTCTTCTAGACTCTACCAAGAGTCTGGACGAATTTGTTGTTTCATCCAAATGTGTAAAAGATCATAGTCGCACTTAAAAGCCGAGTACTCTACCATTGAGTTAGCAACCCAGATAAAAAAAGGATCTTAGATACGATCGAAATCCAAAAATCAATGGAATTACACCGCGCGCTTCTGTCAAAACATTGAACTAGCAAGACATCAAAAGATTTTTTTTATCGACCATGAAAAACACTCAAATGCCAAAACGAACAGGTCCGGTGAAATTCCACTAAAGTAAAGTTAAAAAAAGAGCGACCCTAATCACGATGGCCAAATTCTCCTTATTTTTAGCGATTTTTATTAACAAAAAATATATATTATAAAAAATATATATTATATTGTATGAGAATACATGCAAGAGGAACACCCTTATCATTTGAGCGAAGTGTAGGCGGAAAAATTGAATATGGAGTGAGGATAAAGAGACCCATCTATCTACAAATTCTATTTGTTCAATAGACCTTTGTCAATGGAAATACAATGGTAAGAAAACAAATTAGATAGAAAAAGTAAATAAAATAGGGGCTTATGTTGGATTGGCACGATATAATATAAATCCAAATAGGATTAAAAAAGAGGTAAATTGTGTCTAAATAATTAGACAACTAGGAATACTAATAATCTTCTCCTATCCTATTTTTTGATTCATTTAGTTCTTCAATTAACTCAAAGTTCTTTCTTTTTCTTTAAAGAATTCTGCCTTCCTTAAAATATCATAAACAGTTCTTGTTGGTTGAGCACCCTTTTCAAGGAAATAGAGAATAGCTGGAACATTTAAACAAGTTTGATTCTTTATCGGATCATAAAAACCTACTTTTTGAAGATCTCTTCCTTCTCTTCGAGATCGAACATCAATTGCAACGATTCGATAGACAGCTTATTGGGATAGATGTAGATAAACAACGCCCCCCCCTAGAAACGTATATGAGGTTTTCTCCTCATACGGCTCGAGAAAATGATTCGAATTTCTGTCGATAATAATAGAAATTAGACTATGACGTGCATTAATTTCCTTACAGAAAAAACAAATTTCATTTATACTCATGACTCAAGTGGGCTAATTTTGCCTGACAAACTTCGAAGGCAAAATCCTTCCAAAATTTTTGAGTCGTCTTTAAACTCTTTTCTTTGTCTCATTTCGAACGAATTGACTTTTATTCCTTATTCTAATCCAACTCTGTTGTTGAGACAATTGAAAATTGTGTTTACTTGTTCTGGAATCCTTTATCTTTGATTTGTGAAATCCTTGGGTTTAGACATTACTTCGGGAATTCCTATTTTTTTCTTTCAAAAGAGTAGCAACATACCCTTTTTTCTTATTTCCTTCGATAAAGCATTTATCTCTTCTATAGAAATCTAATAAGAGGGATTGATTCTGATATACTTTTATTGGACTTTCTTCTTATTTTAACCTTTCGATTTATTTCTATATTAAGGATAGACTGACAAAGTTGGCCTAATTTATTAGTTTTCACTAACCCTAGATTCTTTCCCTTGATAAAAAAAATTCTGTCCTCTCGAGCTCCATCGTGTACTATGTTACTTAAACCCAGCGCAAATTTGGTTCGGAACGAATAGAACAGGCTATGTCGAGCCAAGAGCATTTTCATTACTATGGAAAATGATGGATAGCAAAATCCACAATCGATCATGTCCTTCAAGTCGCACGTTGCTTTCTACCACATCGTTTTAAACGAAGTTTTACCATAACAAACATTCCTCTTTTCATTGCAAAGTGGTATAGAGAATTGATCCAATATGGATGGAATCATGAATAGTCATTGGTTTAGTTTTTTTATACTAATTAAAACTTGCTATCTATGGAGCAATATGGATAAAAGAAAGTAAGTATTTATCCGGGAAGCCTCCGCCAAGATCCAATTTATTTAAACCCATATTAAAATTCTATCATATGAATGAAACATAGTTTGAAAAAGACGACTAAACAAGTTTGCTTAAAACTTATTTATTCTTAAATTTCCACCCTCAACGGATGGCTCGAGATGATCAATCTTGAAGTGAGAAAAGAAGGATTGACTCTTCCTCAATAAATAAACTATCAACCTCCAAAAAAGTTTAATTAATTTAATTACTAGAATTAGAATTCTAGTAGTAATATATTTTTTCAGTACCAAAAACAATTAACTATAATAACTAAATAAACTATTCCAATGAAAAGATTGAAAGTTTTTGGTAGTTATAGAATTCTCGTACTTCTTCAACTCGAATACCAAAAGGAAGAAAAAAATATGACTAAGTGATTTTATAGTAGAGGCATATCCTGAATGTGCTTGATAGATCCCATTTTTTCATGAAAATAAAGATAGTCAATTTGACTGGACTTAAGACTTTATTATGTTTTCTGAGAAAGAATAAGATATCATTATTCTCTTTAATAAACTTTTGTCTCGTACGGAATACTATATGATTTCACCGTTTGTTTCATCAGAAACAATCTGGGACGGAAGGATTCGAACCTCCGAGTAACGGGACCAAAACCCGCTGCCTTACCACTTGGCCACGCCCCATTTCGGGTTTTATGCGACACTAATAAACACTAGTATGTTTATTTGTTATTCGTCAATACCATTTCAATTACATAAAAAAGGAGGGATATTCTCTTGCTAGTATTCTACACATGCGGATAATATAGAATCAAAAAAATGCATTGATCATTACATGGAATTCTATTAAGATATTATATGAAAGTCGAATTTATTCCACTCTCATTTGAGAGTGCGAATACAAGGAGGTATTTTGTGTTTGGGAAAGTCCGAAGAAAAAAGATTTTGAATCTGCCTTTTCCTTCTTTCCCTTAAAAAAATAACTCAAGAAAAATCCAATTATTTACTCTACAAGAATGAAATGCTTGTTATGCCTAATATACTTAGTTTAACCTGTATCTGTTTTAATTCTGTTCTTTATCCTACTAGTTTTTTCTTTGCCAAATTACCCGAAGCTTATGCTATTTTCAATCCAATCGTGGATATTATGCCTGTTATACCTCTATTCTTTTTTCTATTAGCCTTTGTTTGGCAAGCTGCTGTAAGTTTTCGATGAAATCTTTAGTACTCTGTATGCCAAATTGAATGATGTGTTCATTCCAAAAAAATTTTAAAATGGGTAAAAGCCGAGAAGTTTTATATTTTTATATTATGAACCTTCGATTCTAAAATTTAAATTCTTCTACATTGAATGGGTAGCTACAGCAATAAATTTGGATCAGCCTTTCTACTCCCCTGCACCTAGGTTGAGCAGGTACCTAAAGGTACCTACACAATACCTAACCACCTAACCCTATTTTTGCTATTGATAAGAGTGCTTATTATAAAAGAATTCTTGCAATTTTTTTCAAGAATTCTTTTTTGCATTTTTAGGTATAAAAAAAAACCATCCTAGTGGATCCGTGTGGTAAGGAAAAACTGGTAATCTATTCCTTAAAAAAAAATCTTGGAGATTATGTAATGCTTACTCTCAAACTTTTTGTTTATACAGTAGTGATATTCTTTGTTTCACTCTTTATCTTTGGATTCTTATCTAATGACCCAGGACGGAATCCTGGACGCGAGGAGTAAAAATTCAGTTTTTTTTTTTCTTATTGGATTTGTTTCGTACATTTATCTATGAGAAAATCCGGGGGTCAGAATTCTTTCCAATTCGAAAGTCCCAAATGATCCAAGGGAGCGGAAAGAGAGGGATTCGAACCCTCGGTACAAAAAAATTGTACAACGGATTAGCAATCCGCCGCTTTAGTCCACTCAGCCATCTCTCCACGTTCCAAAGCGAAAGGTTTCCGTGATATGATATAGGCAAGAAATAAGAAATAACGGTTGCAAAAAACCCCTTTTTTTTCTTTCAAAAGTCTATAAAAATTATATTGCCAATTCCATTTTAATTATATTCTTTTTTCTTAATGTTAATAAAAAAAGAAGAAAATTCTTGTTTTTTCTTTCTAAAAATCGATATTGGCCGAGAGACAATCAAATAGATTTTCTCTTTAGCGGGCATTTCCATATAGGACTTGTTATAATTATAATAAAACAAGCAGGTTATATAAAAAAAAACGCTTTTTTTGTCGATTATTTATCAAGAAAGCAAAAAGGGTTCTTATCAAATCCACCATAAAATTGGAAAGAAGCATAAAGTAAGTAGACCTGACTCCTTTAATGATGCCTCTATCCGCTATTCTGATATATAAATTCGATGTAGATGAAATTGTATAAGCGAATTTTTTTTATTTCCTTAGACTTAGACCGCGCAAGACAAGAATTTTTCGCTATTTACGATTTCATATTCTTGTTACTAGATGTTCTATAGGAATAAGAAGAAATCGCAACTCCTTTGCGCTACACATAAAATTGGATTTCGAAGGTCCATTTTTTTTTTTCAGAATCCTCTATTATTTTAGTTCTTCCACCCATGCAATAGAGAGGGAATGGGAAAAGAAGGGTTACTTTTATTTGCATTTTTCCCTTAAAAGATAGACTTTGAAATAGGAGTCTTGGAATAATGCTGAATTCAAAGGTTTATTTCTTTCTATAGTATAAGAAAAACAATTTATTTCTATTTCTATAGTATAAGAAAAACAAATAAATAGTATAAGAAAAACAAATCGAATCAAATTCATGGATTTACCACGACCTCGGTTGTGACTGTGACTCCATAGATAAAAATGGGAAATTTCTCTCTTCGAGACCATTGAAAAAGGGCATTGAACGAGAAAGAAATCGTCCACAGATAATAAAACTATCATATGCCTTGGAAAGTGATATGAGGTGCTCGGAAATGGTTGAAGTAATTGAATAGGAGGATCACTATGACTATAGCCCTTGGTAGAATTCCTAAAGAAGAAAATGATCTATTTGATACTATGGATGACTGGTTACGAAGGGACCGTTTCGTTTTTGTAGGATGGTCTGGCCTATTGCTCTTTCCTTGTGCTTATTTCGCTTTAGGGGGTTGGTTTACAGGGACAACTTTTGTAACTTCTTGGTATACCCATGGATTGGCTAGTTCCTATTTGGAAGGTTGTAATTTCTTAACCGCAGCAGTTTCTACCCCTGCCAATAGTTTAGCACACTCTTTGTTGCTACTATGGGGGCCCGAAGCACAAGGAGATTTTACTCGTTGGTGTCAATTAGGCGGTCTATGGACTTTTGTAGCTCTCCACGGGGCTTTTGCACTAATAGGTTTCATGTTACGCCAATTTGAACTTGCTCGGTCTGTTCAATTGCGGCCTTATAATGCAATCTCATTCTCTGGTCCAATTGCTGTTTTTGTTTCTGTATTCCTTATTTATCCACTGGGGCAATCTGGTTGGTTCTTTGCGCCGAGTTTTGGCGTAGCAGCGATATTTCGATTCATCCTTTTCTTCCAAGGATTTCATAATTGGACGTTGAACCCATTTCATATGATGGGAGTTGCCGGAGTATTAGGTGCGGCTCTGCTATGCGCTATTCATGGAGCGACCGTAGAAAACACTCTATTTGAGGACGGTGATGGTGCAAATACCTTCCGTGCTTTTAACCCAACTCAAGCTGAAGAAACTTATTCAATGGTCACTGCTAACCGCTTTTGGTCCCAAATCTTTGGTGTTGCTTTTTCCAATAAACGTTGGTTACATTTCTTTATGCTATTTGTACCCGTCACCGGTTTATGGATGAGTGCTATTGGCGTAGTTGGCTTGGCTCTGAACTTACGTGCCTATGACTTTGTTTCCCAGGAAATCCGTGCAGCGGAAGATCCTGAATTTGAGACTTTCTACACCAAAAATATTCTTTTAAACGAGGGTATTCGTGCGTGGATGGCAGCTCAGGATCAGCCTCATGAAAATCTTATATTCCCTGAGGAGGTTCTACCACGTGGAAACGCTCTTTAATGGAACTTTCGTTTTAGCTGGTCGTGACCAAGAAACCACCGGCTTTGCTTGGTGGGCTGGGAATGCCAGACTTATCAATTTGTCCGGTAAACTGCTTGGAGCTCATGTAGCTCATGCCGGATTAATCGTATTCTGGGCCGGAGCAATGAACCTATTTGAAGTGGCCCATTTCGTACCAGAAAAGCCCATGTATGAACAAGGGTTGATTTTACTTCCACACTTAGCTACTCTAGGTTGGGGAGTAGGGCCAGGGGGGGAAGTTCTAGATACTTTTCCGTACTTTGTATCTGGCGTACTTCACCTAATTTCCTCCGCAGTCTTAGGCTTCGGTGGCATTTATCACGCGCTTCTGGGACCCGAGACTCTTGAGGAATCTTTTCCATTCTTTGGTTATGTCTGGAAAGATAGAAATAAAATGACTACAATTTTGGGTATTCACTTAATTTTGTTAGGTCTAGGTGCTTTTCTTCTAGTACTCAAGGCTCTTTATTTTGGCGGTGTATATGATACCTGGGCCCCTGGGGGGGGAGATGTAAGAAAAATTACCAATTTGACCCTTAGTCCCAGTGTTATATTTGGTTATTTACTAAAATCTCCTTTTGGTGGAGAAGGGTGGATTGTTAGTGTAGATGATTTAGAAGATATAATTGGTGGGCATGTATGGTTGGGTTTTATTTGTGTATTTGGCGGAATTTGGCATATTTTAACCAAACCCTTCGCATGGGCTCGCCGTGCATTTGTATGGTCTGGAGAAGCTTACTTGTCTTATAGTTTAGCTGCTTTATCTGTCTTTGGTTTTATCGCTTGTTGTTTTGTATGGTTCAATAATACAGCTTATCCGAGTGAGTTTTATGGACCCACCGGGCCAGAAAGCTTCTCAAGCTCAAGCATTTACTTTTCTAGTTAGAGACCAGCGTCTTGGAGCTAATGTGGGATCCGCTCAAGGACCCACAGGTTTAGGTAAATATCTAATGCGTTCCCCAACTGGGGAGGTTATCTTTGGAGGGGAAACTATGCGTTTTTGGGACCTTCGTGCTCCATGGTTAGAACCTCTAAGGGGCCCCAACGGTTTGGACTTGAGTAGGTTGAAAAAAGACATACAACCTTGGCAAGAACGACGCTCAGCAGAATATATGACCCACGCTCCTTTAGGCTCTTTAAATTCCGTGGGTGGCGTAGCTACCGAGATCAATGCAGTTAATTATGTCTCTCCTAGAAGTTGGTTATCAACTTCTCATTTTGTTCTAGGATTCTTCTTTTTTGTGGGCCATTTATGGCATGCAGGAAGAGCCCGAGCTGCTGCAGCAGGTTTTGAAAAGGGAATCGATCGTGATTTGGAACCTGTTCTTTACATGAACCCTCTTAACTAAGATTTTCTTATTTATACCTGTTCTACTTTTTTTCTGTTCTGGCTCGGTTATTCCATCTAGCCGAGCCATTCATTCCTTTTTATGAAAGAAAGATAAGGGACAGAAAAAAAAAATAAATAAAAATGAAAGAAACAAACGTATTCAATAAGCAAAAGGAGAGAGAGGGATTCGAACCCTCGATAGTTCCTAGAACTATACCGGTTTTCAAGACCGGAGCTATCAACCACTCAGCCATCTCTCCACAGCCTAATCCTTATTTTACTCCTACAAATAGAACATAGCCATATAAAAAATAAAAAGATTTATTAGCCTCTAGAAAGATATCAGATACAAGTTCCTTTTCGATATATCTCTGTATACTGTATACACGGATACAGGATCCGCTATACCCGCTTGTGAAATAAAGAGTAAATAATCTCTTCTCACCCCCATATCCAAATAAAAAAGCGGTTTAAGTAATAAATTTGAATTAAAGAGAAGAATCAATGGATTCATGATTAAACCCCTCCTACTTCTTGTATTTTTTTACAATTTTGGTTTAAGTGAGGGATCAAATATGTAGTCAACTTTATTTGATGGTAGCTTGGAGGATTAGAAATATGACTATTGCTTTCCAATTAGCTGTTTTTGCATTAATTGCGACTTCCTCAGTCTTAGTAATTAGTGTACCCCTTGTATTTGCTTCTCCTGATGGTTGGTCAAATAATAAAAATGTTGTATTTTCCGGTACATCATTATGGATTGGACTAGTCTTTCTCGTAGCTATTCTGAATTCTCTCATTTCTTAAATGAAATTTGGTTAATATTTATTAACCCCATAAAAAAGAAATAATAAAGGCCATTTCTTCTAAAAAATTAGAATAGTGAGACGTATTAAAACGCAATTTGCGTTCCGAATTGCTAGCTCTTCTCTTTCAGTATTATGAAATTCCATTCCCATTAGAATATTCATTGACAGATAATAAAAAAAGGAAAACTCTAATATAATAGAAAATGAAATGAAACGGTCGACCCAGACATAGAAGGTCGACCCAGGCGGATATACGCTATAAAATATATACCGTAGCGAGCGTAGTTCAATGGTAAAATATCTCCTTGCCAAGGAGAAGATACGGGTTCGATTCCCGCCGCTCGCCCGCTTAATTTATCAAAGTACTATGATAAAAAGTTTAGTCTAGTTAACTGTTTAACTACTTATATTAAATTAAGTATTAATTAGGTGTTAGTCTAGTGCCGTATCCCTTACTATCTTACCCTTCCTTTGCATCCCACTCAAAAAAAGAGGGCGCTCCAGAGGCAGAAATAGAACTCGCCAACAGAGCTCCAAAAATTGGGTATTAACTGAGACAAACAACGGGCAAACTTTTTTTAAAGGGAAGGGAGAGGTAGACTGTCCCTTTCGTTTCATTTTTATTTTCTGCAGGGTAGGGAGAGGCCTTGCGCCTTCTTTTTTTGAAGGCAAGTGACTTCGCAAACTGCTCAATTTTGCCCTCTAGGGCCGGGAACTAATGAATAAAAAAGGGTTGGATACGCCCCTCTACCATACATATCTAGAGAAATAGAATAGTCCTTTTATACAGACTGCTAAGTGCGGAGACGGGAATCGAACCCGTGACCTCAAGGTTATGAGCCTCGTGAGCTACCAAACTGCTCTACTCCGCTCTGGAGTACCAGAAACTGGTGGACAAAAAAGGCTTGAATACAAGCCTCTAACATGTCTAGACAAATAGAATACTCCTTTTATACAGAATGGAGCGGGTAGCGGGAATCGAACCCGCATCGTTAGCTTGGAAGGCTAGGGGTTATAGTCGACGTTGGTTGATTATTTTTAACGTCTCTAATTCAAAACCGAACATGAAATTTTGATTTCATTCGGCTCCTTTATGGATATTCTCACCACTTAACATCTATGTCAGCTTTTCTATTTGAATGGAACCAAAGCTCTCCGCTTTCTAGATGATCCTTATAGAGTAGGAGATAGAAATTCTATCTAAATTCATCTAATCTACTTACTTCGTTCCCTAATTTCATTCAAGAGATCCTGAGGAAAAGAATTGGGTTTCCACCGAGCTGAAACAATATGCGGATGGTTCTAGTAAACCAAAACTATCGTTTTTTAGCTATTTGGCTTCCTTATTCCTTATTTTAAGAAGATTTAGTTACGATTGGAAATCAACTTTTTTGTATCTTCATCCATAGATCCTTTACTCATATTTTCAAAATTGGAATACTTAATCCAATGCAAAATTATGCTTCGCGACTCTGTACTCATAATCCTATTTTTATTTTGGATGCAATTTAAATTAGTCTTTGGATACAAATCGCCAGAATGTATATTCTTCCTCAATATGCTATTGAGAGGAAAAGGATTTAATCCTTTATAAGAACTAAAGTTTTCATCGGAATATAAAAATAAAAAACTTAAGGATGCCTTAAGTATATCATTTCAAATTCAGTTATTAATAGAACGAATCACACTTTTACCACTAAACTATACCCGCTACATTGTAGATTATGGTATAAATGGTACCCTTTGTCAAGGATAGCCATTTGACAAGAAGGCTAATTCCCCCTTATTGAATCAGATGGAGAAGGTTCATGACACTGAGCCGTTGGTACTTCTACTTCGATCGCTCGCCTTTACTTTAGGATTTAGATAGCCCCTCTGGTCTGTAAAAAAAATCTTTTCTTACCATGCTAATAGCGCCTGAACCAAATGTATTTATTTTGATTAGGATCCTATTCTACGGTTACGACTACAATAATAATTATTTACTTTGCAAGGACGTAAGTGTGTCAGACTGCTAAATTGTTTTATTATTCCTACAATATAAACTAGGGGATATAGGGGGTAACACTGTCCCTATAAATTCCTTTTTTCCTTTTCTTTTTTGTCCAGAATTGAACAAAAAAGAAATTATGGAAGATGTTTTCTTCCCCCATTAAGTCCGAGCCATAGAGTAAGAGTGAGATGAGTTTTCCAAATTCATCATAGACTTTCCCTATGGCTTGATAGAAGTAAGCAGCAAAGAGTCGTAACTTAAAGAAAAAAACGGACAGGGCCGACAGATTTACCTGATGTAAAGAAGATCCTAAAAGTCTCTGATTAGTCGACTCTCTCCATTTAACACTTTCCTCTCTCTCCTTTTTTCCACTGACTCAATTCTAGTTTATTAGATTCTTGTTTAAAAGAATGCAAAAAGTTCAATAGAACTAAGAACACATAAAAAATAGCATAGAGGATCAAGGCCATTACCAAAAGTTCCTCCCAAGGATCCTATATCCTATTGGGTATCTGTTCCCCGCCTTTTCCCGCTAGGATCGGAAATCTTATATTTTCCATATCCATATACCGTTGAATCCTTGGGGTTCCAGAATCCGCCTATTTTACTAGTCTTCGGAAACGGAAAACCCTGAACCAAGAAGAGTTGGATATGTTATGTAGGGTATGTTTTTTTTTATTAATTTTATTTTGAGCTCTCAAGATATCGATATATACATATACAATCTCTACATAATGTCTCTCTCTCTATCTCTATATATTATATATATAATATGTACATTATGCAGTAGACCCATAATGGGAAATCCAAGTGGCTAATTTTTGAATTAAATAAAAAGCCCTTTTAACTCAGTGGTAGAGTAATGCCATGGTAAGGCATAAGTCATCGGTTCAAATCCGATAAAGGGCTTTTATAATTAGTGGTAGAGTAATCTCGTGCTAAGACGTAAGTCGTTGGTTCGAATCTGATAGAGTACTTTTCTACTAAATTGATTCACTTTTTTTCTTTGTTTTTGAAACTTTCTCTATATTTTTAGAGAATTTTATGACTTAGTGCGGGATGGATGCATTTTTGGTATGAACACTAAATGAAGCACGGAGAATTAATCTATAACGATCAACTAAAAAAAATCCTAGATGAAAACATAACAGAAAAGTTGGAAAAACTCTTTGCTTTGGATCTATTTATACTTTTCGAGTATATTGACAATTCCAAAAAACTGCTCATACTATGATTATAGTATAATCACGAGCGGTTGTATATGGCCCTATCGTCTAGTGATGCCCCTATCGTCTAGTGGTTCAGGACATCTCTCTTTCAAGGAGGCAGCGGGGATTCGACTTCCCCTGGGGGTAGGGAGTATTATGAAAGGAGGTTAATCATAGATTAGCAAAAACCCTAGAATAAATTCTTCCTGGGTCGATGCCCGAGTGGTTAATGGGGACGGACTGTAAATTCGTTGACAATGTCTACGCTGGTTCAAATCCAGCTCGGCCCAAACCAAAAATCTAGGGCTTCGTGAGTATGAACTAAATCCTTTTGTTTTTCTTCCATAAAATAAAATGTCTGATCTATAGAAATAAAAGATAAAGAAAAAAGGGAAATTTTTTTTTCTAATCCATATCTCTCTCATTCCTTTCTTACAAACAAAAGAGTTTTTCTTATTGAAGGCTGGATTATTATCCATTTTTAGTGATAAAAAATCACGACATACTAGTTATGTCACTCTCACTATACCCACGTATAATATAATATGTGGGTATGTAGTATATGATTCGTCTATTTCTTAGAGTACGAAAGACGAATCGAATCTTCTTATGGTTCTATTTAAGAATGGGTATGCCATACACCCCGCGGGGATTGTAGTTCAATTGGTCAGAGCACCGCCCTGTCAAGGCGGAAGCTGCGGGTTCGAGCCCCGTCAGTCCCGAACTAGGGTTCAATGAATGGAGAAATTGATATTTCCTTTTTCCATGAAAAAAAGGGGCAGGGAGCAAGATCAAATACCCACAGGGCACCCTTACTTCACTTTTTTATTTTGCATCTCTCATTAAAGAGGGAGGGAGGGCATATAGGAATTTTTTTTTCACTACTCCCAATCGATAAAGAAAGACACACATACGATATGTGGATTAGTAGAATTTAGGATATTATATTACTCTATCTTTCTTTATGATGATACCATCCTCATCTTAATTTCCTATTCCACTCTTATGGAATAGAGTACCGGTATTTTACCGGAATCCATACATAAATCGTATTCCCTTTTTATTTCAGACCTCTTTTCCCCATCTCACTTCTACTGCTTATTTGGATGTCTATGTGACCCATAGAAAGTGAAAGTTGGTCATATAATACATACATAATTGTATGTATAACTATAAGAAAAAGGAAGGGAAATTGTATAAGATTAAGAAAGTATAAGATTAAGAAAGCTCGTGGGTTAGAGATATAGAAAAGAAAAAGTAGAAAAGGATTAAAAAAGAGGGAATTCCTAATCCAATCAAAAAACCCATTTTGGTCTTAGTGTGGATAGAGGATCTTCCTATGTTATACTATATAACTCTCATCCGTGAAATATAACTCTCATCCATGAATTGATTTGATAGATCCGATATTCATAATATTGAATTGATTCAGTATTATCAGAATGCAAGCCCTACCCTTGAATTTACAAGATACCCCTTTTTCCTCTCCATGGGATTACATCCCGAGTTATTGTGAAAATAAAAAATAAAGAGGTTATGGAAGTCAATATTCTCGCATTTATTGCTACTGCACTGTTCATTCTAGTTCCTACTTCTTTTTTACTTATTATTTATGTAAAAACAGTCAGCCAAAATAATTAATTGGAATTCCAATTAATCATTGAAGAAATTAAAAAGGGATTAAATAAAAAAAATCCAAGTCTTAAATGAAAGGATCTGGTTGGAATCTTAAAGTGTGGTAGAAAGAACTACATATAGTTTTTTCTACGACACTTTAGATTCTTTCTATTATATTATCTTTGAATCTACATAGAATAGATTAGTAGATTGAAATAGTTAAGTAGTCTAATTCAATTTCTTTTTTCATTGCATCCACTTAATTTCAATCAGGTCAAAATAAAAAAATCTAAGACAATTCTTGACCAAAGAATCCATGGAAGGAAAGAAAAATAATATGAAGAATAGACTATAGTAAAAAGTAAAAGGAAATGGAAAATGTGTGATATGCCGTGAATAGTTCCGTGGAAGAAAGTCTAATTTTCTTATGTATAGAACTTTTTTTAACCATTCGTCATTTCTAGTAGAAATTCTGAATTGGTATAATGGCTCTTTCTTACATTACAACTTACAATACAAGAGTTTCTTACAGGAGTGAAACAAAACTAAAGAAAAAGATTAAAGAATAACGTTTGACAAAATGATTAATGCAAAATGATCCATTAAAGAAAAGAATTGATACAACAATTTGATTACTTAATCAATTAGTAGTATCCCTAGAGTCCACTCCTTCCCCATACTACTAGTGAAAGAGAAAATGTAAAGACTACCATTAAAGCAGCCCAAGCGAGACTTACTATATCCATCTAAATTATGTCTCCTATTTCTATGAAGGGATTATTCTACTATTGATCAATAATCATAGTGGAATCAAGGGTACAGAGTCAAAAAGGGATTCCGCCCTAAGGCCATGGATCAATCAGTTCAAGGAATTTACTCCTAACAAATTCTTATAGGAATTCTGGTAGAATTAGAGAGCATTAAAAATACGAGATACTATAGCCCTTTTTTCCTTAAAAAAGAAAGAGTACGGGAATGATGTCCTGAATAGAAGAAGCGGGAATAGGAAGATTTTTTATTCCTTTTGTTACTCTTTTTTTTTTTTTTAAGCAAAGGACGCCCGAATATACCATAAAATTATCGATAGATAAATATTTATTGGATACCTACCTTACCTAATGTTTATTTTTGACCTAAACCCTGCAGCCTTGCTTTGTATCATTCTATGAAAGAATGAAGAGATTTTATCCATAATACAACTCCTAAATTGATTTTTGATCGACCTATTTAATCTGATTCTCGTTAGAATTAAGTAGTCCTTACTTTAGTGTATGTAGGTAACATAAGATGTACGATAAAAAAATGTATAATAATTAGTAAGTCTTGATATTCTTTCGTGGAGTCCCTTCTTGAATCTTAGATTGAAAAAAAAAAAGAATGCCCCTTAGGGACCTTTCTTTGGATACCAAGATTTCTGACATCTTATCCTCGTATTTTAAAATTATCAAATCGAATCTCAATTAAGAACCAATTCAAATTCATATAATAAAAGAATAAGGAAACACTACCTCACCCCTATTGATAACCATTTTGGCCACTACCGTCAAAACAAACCCTAACCCTAGTTTGAGGATAGAACTATGGTATGGTTTCTCTAAACCCAGTATCGGCAGGCCCAGTTACTCTCTTGCCCGAACTTATGCGAAGTAAAAATTTATCGAATTCGATCAGCACTATAAAAAAAACCTAAGTATTTTATTGATCAGGCGGCACCCAGATTTGAACTGGGGATAAAGGATTTGCAGTCCCCTGCCTTACCGCTTGGCCATGCCGCCAAAAAATCCGATCAAAAATCTAGAAAACAGCAAGTATTCATCCACGTTTTCTTACGAAAAGCCCCTTTTATTTTGAATATAATTCTACTTACTTTTTTCCAATCTTTTTCAAAAAATCTATTCCTGCTTTTTTTGATCCAGTTTCTATTATTCTCCTCGATAGATTCTATCTTAAAACATACATTGTTAACACAATAAAACTTCCCATTTCTTTCTATTGAGATGAAAAAGAAGAAAAAGTGGATTTCTATTCACAGGCTGCAAAATTCAGAATAAATTGGAACCGTTAACTAGAATTCTCTTTTTTTTATTGCAGTAGTGAACTACTCTTAAATCGGTATTATCTCCCCCCCCTTCAATGGCATAATAAAATATTATGGCTTTATGCTTAATCCGTGTATAGGTAAACTTTAGGTCCGAACAGCATTATTATCCAAAGATCCCCTTTATGTACATATCTCTATGGGGAATCATGCTTTAATTTTTCAAAGTATTAAATTAAATATCTTGAATAAAAAAAGGAAATTTGCTCTGATATAGAGTATAACCTGACTATCTTGGCGTACCCAAGTGAAATTACGATAAAAGAAAAGCATGGATATGGGGAGAGGTGGATAACTAGATTGGCATGTACTTAAAAAAGGGACTTACTTTATTTTAGAATTCCACAATGAAATACTGAATTTTCTAGCAATTATACTACTCCGATCCGAAATAAAAAAGAACCCTCAAATTATTTTGAGAAATTAAAGTAAGCACGCTATTCTAAATCGAAGTAAAGTCAAACTTTCTAGTATATTATATTACGGCTTTATTACATTCATAGAAAGGAGATAAAATGAGAAATCTTTGCCATCCAATCTGATTAGAATATCATAACATAAAGTATAAGTGGCAGAATTTTTTTTGTAGGAATGTTTTATCAATTCATTTTCATTTCATTTGTACCCCTGGCAAACTCGAACTTTCGTCCAAATGGTCTCTATTCATATGTATGAAATACATATATGAAATACGTATGTGGAGTTCCCTAGAATTTCATGTGATTCAGTAAACAGAATATAGATTCCATGATTGCTAGATCGATCCATAGGGATTGATGAAGAGTGAGCTGATAATGGAATTTTTCTTTGATAAACAGGAAACTTAAGATTAAGATGCTCCGGAATGGAAACGAGGGAATGTCCACAATACCCGGATTTAGTCAGATCCAATTCGAGGGATTTTGTAGGTTCATTAATCAAGCCTTGGCAGAAGAACTTGACAAGTTTCCAACAATTAAAGATCCAGATCACGAAATTGCATTTCAATTATTTGCGAAAGGATATCAACTGCTAGAACCCTCGATAAAAGAAAGAGATGCTGTGTATGAATCACTCACCTATTCTTCCGAATTATATGTATCTGCGAGATTAATTTTTGGTTTCGATGTGCAAAAGCAAACCATTTCTATCGGAAACATTCCTATAATGAATTCCTTAGGAACCTTTATTATAAATGGAATATACCGAATTGTGATCAATCAAATATTGCTAAGTCCTGGTATTTACTACCGCTCGGAATTAGATCATAAGGGAATTTCTATCTACACTGGCACTATAATATCAGATTGGGGGGGGAGATCGGAATTAGCAATTGATAAAAAAGAAAGGATATGGGCTCGCGTGAGTAGAAAACAAAAGATATCTATTCTAGTTCTATCATCAGCTATGGGTTCGAATCTAAGAGAAATTCTGGATAATGTTTCCTACCCTGAAATTTTCTTGTCTTTCCCGAATGCTAAAGAGAAGAAGAGGATTGAGTCAAAAGAAAAAGCTATTTTGGAGTTTTATCAACAATTTGCTTGTGTAGGTGGGGACCTGGTATTTTCGGAGTCCTTATGCGAGGAATTACAAAAGAAATTTTTTCAACAAAAATGTGAATTAGGAAGGATTGGTCGACGAAATATGAATCGGAGACTTAATCTTGATATTCCTCAGAACAATACATTCTTGTTACCACGAGATGTATTGGCCGCTACGGATCATTTGATTGGAATGAAATTTGGAACGGGTATACTTGACGATGACGATATGAATCACTTGAAAAATAAACGTATTCGTTCGGTTGCGGATCTGTTACAAGATCAATTCGGATTGGCTCTTGGTCGTTTACAACATGCAGTTCAAAAAACTATTCGTAGAGTATTCATACGTCAATCGAAACCGACTCCCCAAACTTTGGTAACTCCAACTTCAACTTCAATTTTATTAATAACTACTTATGAGACCTTTTTTGGCACATACCCGTTATCTCAAGTTTTTGATCAAACGAATCCATTGACACAAACTGTTCATGGGCGAAAAGTGAGTTGTTTAGGTCCTGGAGGGTTGACGGGGAGAACCGCAAGTTTTCGGAGCCGAGATATTCATCCGAGTCACTATGGGCGTATTTGTCCAATTGACACGTCTGAAGGAATCAATGTTGGACTTACTGGATCCTTAACAATTCATGCGAGAATTGATCACTTGTGGGGATCCATAGAGAGTCCGTTTTATGAAATATCTGCTGAGAAAGCAAAAGAAAAAAAAGAGAGACAGGTGGTTTATCTATCACCAAATAGAGATGAATATTATATGATAGCAGCAGGAAATTCTTTGTCCTTGAATCAAGGTATTCAGGAAGAACAGGTTGTTCCGGCTAGATACCGTCAAGAATTCTTGACTATTGCATGGGAACAGATTCATGTTAGAAGTATTTTTCCTTTCCAATATTTTTCTATTGGGGGTTCTCTCATTCCTTTTATTGAGCACAATGATGCGAATCGGGCTTTAATGAGTTCTAATATGCAGCGCCAAGCAGTTCCGCTTTCTCGGTCCGAGAAATGCATTGTTGGAACTGGATTGGAACGCCAAACAGCTCTAGATTCGAGGGTTTCCATTATAGCCGAACGCGAGGGAAAGATCATTTCTACTGATAGTCATAAGATACTTTTATCAAGTAGTGGGAAGACTATAAGTATTCCTTTAGTTAACCACCGTCGCTCTAACAAAAATACTTGTATGCACCAAAAACCCCGGGTTCCACGGGGTAAATCCATTAAAAAAGGACAAATTTTAGCAGAAGGAGCTGCTACAATTGGGGGCGAACTTGCTTTAGGAAAAAACGTATTAGTAGCTTATATGCCATGGGAAGGTTACAATTTTGAAGACGCAGTACTAATTAGCGAACGTTTGGTATATGAAGATATTTATACCTCTTTTCACATCCGGAAATATGAAATTCAGACGGATACGACAAGCCAGGGCTCCGCTGAAAAAATCACTAAAGAAATACCACATCTAGAAGAACATTTACTCCGCAATTTGGACAGAAATGGAGTTGTTAGGTTGGGATCCTGGGTAGAAACTGGTGATATTTTAGTAGGTAAATTAACGCCTCAGATAGCGAGCGAATCATCTTATATCGCGGAAGCTGGATTATTACGGGCCATATTTGGCCTTGAGGTTTCCACTTCAAAAGAAACTTCTCTGAAATTACCTATAGGTGGAAGAGGGCGCGTTATCGATGTGAAATGGATCCAAAGGGACCCGCTCGACATAATGGTTCGTGTATATATTTTACAGAAACGTGAAATCAAAGTTGGGGATAAAGTAGCCGGAAGACATGGGAATAAAGGGATCATTTCCAAAATTTTGCCTAGGCAAGATATGCCCTATTTGCAAGATGGAACACCCGTTGATATGGTCTTCAATCCCTTAGGAGTACCCTCCCGAATGAATGTGGGACAAATATTTGAAAGCTCGCTCGGATTAGCGGGGGATCTGCTAAAGAAACATTATAGAATAGCACCCTTTGATGAGAGATATGAGCAAGAGGCTTCAAGAAAACTTGTGTTTTCAGAATTATATGAAGCCAGTAAAGAAACAAAAAATCCATGGGTATTTGAACCCGAGTACCCGGGAAAAAGCAGAATATTTGATGGAAGAACAGGCGACCCCTTTGAGCAACCTGTTCTAATAGGGAAGTCCTATATCTTAAAATTAATTCATCAAGTTGATGAGAAAATTCATGGGCGTTCTACTGGGCCCTACTCACTTGTTACACAACAACCGGTTAGAGGAAGAGCCAAGCAAGGGGGACAACGAGTAGGAGAAATGGAAGTTTGGGCTTTAGAAGGATTTGGTGTTGCTCATATTTTACAAGAGATACTTACTTATAAATCTGACCATCTTATAGCTCGCCAAGAAATACTTAATGCTACGATCTGGGGAAAAAGAATACCTAATCATGAGGATCCTCCAGAATCTTTTCGAGTGCTCGTTCGAGAACTACGATCTTTGGCTCTAGAACTGAATCATTTCCTTGTATCTGAAAAGAACTTCCAGGTTAATAGGGAGGAAGTTTGATCGGAATAAATATAAATTCTTTTCTTATTTCTATTTTATGATTGACCAATATAAACATCAACAACTTCAAATTGGACTCGTTTCCCCTCAACAAATAAAGGCTTGGGCTAACAAAAACCTACCTAATGGAGAAGTCGTTGGCGAAGTCACAAGGCCCTCTACTTTTCATTATAAAACCGATAAACCAGAAAAAGATGGATTGTTTTGCGAAAGAATCTTTGGACCCATAAAAAGCGGGATTTGCGCTTGTGGCAATTCTCGAGCGAGCGGAGCTGAAAACGAAGACGAAAGATTTTGCCAAAAATGCGGGGTCGAATTTGTGGATTCTCGGATACGAAGATATCAAATGGGATACATCAAACTCGCATGTCCCGTGACTCATGTGTGGTATTTGAAAGGTCTTCCTAGTTATATCGCGAATCTTTTAGATAAACCTCTTAAGAAGTTGGAGGGCCTAGTATACGGCGATTTCTCTTTTGCTAGGCCCAGCACTAAAAAACCCACTTTTTTACGATTACGAGGTTTATTCGAAGAGGAAATTGCATCCTGTAACCACAGCATTTCTCCCTTTTTTTCTACCCCAGGCTTTGCAACATTTCGAAATCGGGAAATTGCGACAGGAGCAGGTGCTATTAGAGAACAATTAGCAGATTTGGATTTGCGAATTATTATAGAGAATTCTTTGGTCGAATGGAAGGAATTAGAAGACGAGGGGTATAGTGGAGATGAGTGGGAAGATAGAAAAAGACGAATAAGAAAAGTTTTTTTGATTAGACGCATGCAATTGGCGAAACATTTTATTCAAACAAATGTAGAACCAGAATGGATGGTTTTGTGCTTATTACCGGTTCTTCCTCCCGAATTGAGACCTATTGTTTATAGGTCTGGAGATAAAGTAGTGACTTCAGACATTAATGAACTTTATAAGAGAGTTATCCGTCGGAACAACAATCTTGCCTATCTATTAAAAAGAAGTGAATTAGCGCCAGCAGATTTAGTAATGTGCCAGGAAAAATTGGTACAAGAAGCCGTGGATACACTTCTTGATAGTGGGTCCCGCGGGCAACCGACGAGGGATGGTCACAATAAAGTATACAAATCACTTTCAGATGTAATTGAAGGTAAAGAGGGAAGGTTTCGCGAGACTCTGCTTGGGAAACGGGTCGATTACTCGGGGCGTTCTGTCATTGTTGTGGGTCCTTCGCTTTCATTACATCAATGTGGATTACCTCTAGAGATAGCAATAAAGCTTTTTCAGCTATTTGTAATTCGCGATTTAATCACGAAACGCGCCACTTCTAATGTAAGGATTGCTAAAAGGAAAATTTGGGAAAAAGAACCCATTGTATGGGAAATACTTCAAGAAGTTATGCGGGGACATCCTGTACTGTTAAATAGAGCACCTACCCTGCATAGATTAGGCATACAGGCCTTTCAACCCACTTTAGTAGAGGGGCGTACTATTTCTTTACACCCATTAGTGTGTAAGGGTTTCAATGCGGACTTTGATGGAGATCAAATGGCTGTTCATCTACCTTTATCCTTGGAAGCTCAGGCAGAAGCCCGTTTACTTATGTTTTCTCATATGAATCTCTTATCTCCCGCTATTGGGGATCCTATTTGCGTACCAACCCAAGACATGCTTATCGGGCTTTATGTATTAACGATTGGAAAGCGTCGAGGTATTTGTGCAAATAGATATAATAGTTGCAGAAACTACCCAAATCTAAAAGTAAATTACAATAATAATAATAATTTTAAATATAGGAAAGATAAAGAACCCCATTTTTCTAGTTCTTATGATGCACTGGGAGCTTATAGACAAAAACTAATCAGTTTAGATAGTCCCTTGTGGCTACGATGGAACCTGGATCAACGCGTCATTGGGTCAAGAGAAGTTCCGATTGAAGTTCAATATGAATCTTTGGGGACTTATCATGAGATTTATGCCCACTATCTAATAATGGGAAATAGAAAAAAAGAAATTCGTTCGATATACATTCGAACCACTCTTGGTCATATTTCTTTTTATAGAGAAATAGAGGAAGCCATACAAGGATTTAGTCAGGCCTATTCATACACTACCTAAACAAGAAAGTTAGATTCGGCGATGCCCCTCCCCTTTCGGGGGGCATTCCGATTTCCCTAGTATCATCATTATTTGCCACGCGAATCCAGATTGAGATTGAGGCAATTAAGTTAATTAAATTTTCGAATCACTGACTCAGGCCCATTGTCGAATCCTACTCAGCAATTGTCGAATCCTACTCAGCCGAAAAGGGGGTACTTATGTATGGCGGAACGGGCCAATCTGGTCTTTCATAATAAAGAGATAGACGGAACTGGTATGAAACGACTTATTAGCAGATTAATAGATCATTTTGGAATGGGATATACATCCCATATACTGGATCAACTAAAGACTCTGGGCTTCCATCAAGCCACTACTACATCGATTTCGTTAGGAATCGAGGATCTTTTAACAATACCCTCTAAGGGATGGTTAGTCCAAGACGCGGAACAACAGAGTTTTCTTTTGGAGAAACACTATTATTATGGGGCTGTACACGCGGTAGAAAAATTACGCCAATCTGTTGAGATATGGTATGCGACAAGTGAATATTTGAAACAAGAAATGAATTCAAATTTTCGGATAACGGATCCTTCTAATCCAGTCTATCTAATGTCTTTTTCAGGAGCCAGAGGAAATGCATCTCAAGTACACCAATTAGTAGGTATGAGAGGATTAATGTCGGACCCTCAAGGACAAATGATTGATTTACCTATTCAAAGCAATTTACGCGAGGGACTTTCTTTGACAGAATATATAATTTCCTGCTATGGAGCCCGCAAAGGGGTTGTAGATACTGCTGTGCGAACAGCAGATGCTGGATATCTTACACGTAGACTTGTTGAAGTAGTTCAACATATTATTGTGCGTAGAAGAGATTGTGGTACTATCCGAGGTATTTCTGTAAGTCCTCAAAATGGGATGACGGAAAAACTTTTTGTCCAAACACTAATTGGTCGTGTATTAGCAGACGATATATATATCGGTTCACGATGCATTGCCGCGCGAAATCAAGATATTGGAATTGGATTAGTCAATCGATTCATAACTGCCTTTCGAGCACAACCATTTCGAGCACAACCAATATATATTAGAACCCCCTTTACTTGCCGAAGCACTTCTTGGATCTGTCAATTATGCTATGGCCGGAGTCCTACTCATAGTGATCTGGTCGAATTGGGAGAAGCCGTAGGTATTATTGCAGGTCAATCAATTGGGGAGCCAGGGACTCAACTAACATTAAGAACTTTTCATACTGGCGGAGTATTCACAGGGGGTACTGCCGACCTTGTACGATCCCCTTCGAATGGAAAAATAAAATTCAATGAGAATTTGGTTCACCCCACACGTACCCGTCATGGGCAGCCTGCTTTTCTATGTTATATAGACTTGCATGTAACTATTCAGAGTCAAGATATTCTATATAGTGTGAATATTCCCGTCAAAAAGCTTGATTCTAGTGCAAAATGATCAATATGTAAAATCCGAACAAGTAATTGCGGAGATTCGTGCCGGAACGTCCACTTTACATTTTAAAGAAAGGGTACAAAAGCATATTTATTCTGAATCAGACGGCGAAATGCACTGGAGTACTGATGTTTACCATGCGCCCGAATATCAATATGGTAATCTTCGCCGATTACCAAAAACAAGCCATTTATGGATATTGTCAGTAAGTATGTGCAGATCCAGTATAGCGTCTTTTTCACTCCACAAGGATCAAGATCAAATGAATACTTATGGTAAAAAAGATAGGGAAATTCTTGATTATTCAACGTCGGATCGAATCATGTCCAATGGCCATTGGAATTTTATCTATCCTTCTATTTTTCAAGATAATTCAGATTTGTTGGCGAAAAAGCGAAGAAATAGGTTCGTCATTCCATTACAATATCATCAAGAACAAGAGAAAGAACTAATATCCTGTTTTGGGATTTCGATTGAAATCCCCCTTATGGGTGTTTTACGTAGAAATACTATTTTTGCTTATTTTGACGATCCCCGATACAGAAAAGATAAAAAGGGTTCAGGAATTGTTAAATTTAGATATAGGACCCTAGAAGAAGAATATAGGACTCGAGCGGAAGACTCAGAAGAGGAATATGAGACCCTAGAAGACGAATACAGGACCCGAGAGGACGAATATGAATATGAAACCCTAGAAGAATCTAAATATGGAATCCTAGAAGACGAATACGAATATGAAACCCTAGAAGACGAATATGGGAGCCCAGAAAACGAATATGGGAACCCAGAGAACGAATATAGGACTTTAGAGAAAGACTCAGAAGAGGAATATGGGAGCCCAGAGAGCAAATATAGGACCCAAGAGGACGAATATGGAACTCTAGAGGAAGACTCAGAAGACGAATATGGCAGCCCCGGGGAAAGCGCAGAGGAAAAATATGGTACTTTAGAGGAAGACTCAGAAGAAGATTCAGAGGACGAATACGAGAGCCCAGAGGAAGATTCCATCTTAAAAAAAGAGGGTTTGATTGAGCATCGAGGAACAAAAGAATTTAGTCTAAAATACCAAAAAGAAGTAGATCGGTTTTTTTTCATTCTTCAAGAACTTCATATCTTGCCGAGATCTTCATCCCTAAAGATACTTGACAATAGTATTATTGGAGTGAATACACAACTCACAAAAAATACAAGAAGTCGACTAGGCGGACTGGTCCGAGTGAAGAGAAAAAAAAGCCATACGGAACTCAAAATATTTTCCGGAGATATTCATTTTCCTGAAGAGGCGGATAAGATATTAGGTGGCTGTTTGATACCGCCAGAAAGACAAAAAAAAGATTCTAAGGAATCAAAAAAAAGGAAAAATTGGGTCTATGTTCAACGGAAAAAAATTCTCAAGAGCAAGGAAAAGTATTTTGTTTCCGTTCGCCCTACAGTGGCATATGAAATGGACGAAGGAAGAAATTTAGCAACACTTTTCCCGCAGGATCTCTTGCAAGAAGAAAATAATCTCCAAATTCGACTTGTCAATTTTATTTCTCATGAAAATAGCAAGTTAACTCAAAGAATTTATCACACAAATAGTCAATTTGTTAGAACTTGCTTAGTAGTGAATTGGGAACAAGAAGAAAAAGAAAAGGCTGGTGCTTCCCTTGTTGAGGTAAGAGCAAATGATCTTATTCGCGATTTCCTAAGAATTGAGTTAGTCAAGTCCACTATTTCGTATACACGAAAAAGGTATGGTAGGACAAGTGCAGGACCGATTCCCCATAATAGGTTAGATCGCGCCAATATCAATTCTTTTTATTCCAAGGCGAAGATTGAATCACTTAGCCAACATCCAGAAGCTATTGGCACTTTGTTGAATCGAAATAAAGAATACCACTCTTTGATGATTTTGTCGGCATCCAACTGTTCTCGAATTGGTTTATTCAAGAATTCAAAACATCCCAATGCGATAAAAGAATGGAATCCTAGAATTCCTATTCGAGAAATTTTTGGGCCCTTAGGCGCTATTGTAGCTAGTATATCGCATTTTTCTTCATCTTACTATTTACTAACGCATAATAAAATCCTGTTAAAAAAATATTTGTTCGTTGACAATTTAAAACAAACCTTCCAAGTACTTCAAGAACTTAAATACTCTTTAATAGATGAAAATAAAAGGATTTCTAATTTCGATAGTAACATAATGTTGGATCCATTCCTTTTGAATTGTCACTTTGTCCATCATGATTCTTGGGAAGAGACATTGGCAATAATTCACCTTGGACAATTTATTTGTGAAAATGTATGTCTATTTAAATCGCACATAAAAAAATCCGGTCAAATTTTCATTGTAAATATGAATTCCTTTGTTATAAGAGCAGCTAAACCTTATTTGGCCACTACAGGAGCAACTGTTAATGGTCATTATGGAGAAATCCTTTACAAGGGAGATAGGTTAGTTACGTTTATATATGAAAAATCGAGATCTAGTGACATAACGCAAGGTCTTCCAAAAGTGGAACAAATCTTTGAAGCGCGTTCAATTGATTCATTATCCCCGAATCTCGAAAGGAGAATTGAGGATTGGAATGAGCGTATACCAAGAATTCTTGGGGTCCCTTGGGGATTCTTGATTGGAGCTGAGCTAACCATAGCCCAAAGTCGTATCTCTTTGGTTAATAAAATCCAAAAGGTTTATCGATCCCAAGGGGTACAGATCCATAATAGACATATAGAGATTATTATACGCCAAGTAACATCAAAAGTGCGGGTTTCCGAAGATGGAATGTCTAATGTTTTTTCGCCTGGGGAATTAATCGGACTATTGCGAGCGGAACGAGCAGGACGAGCTTTGGATGAATCGATCTATTATCGGGCAATCTTATTGGGAATAACAAGGGCTTCCCTGAATACCCAAAGTTTCATATCTGAAGCAAGTTTTCAAGAAACTGCTCGAGTTTTAGCAAAAGCTGCCCTACGAGGTCGCATTGATTGGTTGAAAGGCTTGAAAGAAAACGTAGTTCTGGGGGGGATTATACCTGTTGGTACCGGATTCCAAAAATTTGTGCATCGTTCCCCACAAGACAAGAACCTTTATTTCGAAATAAAAAAAAAAAATCTATTCGCGTCGGAAATGAGAGATTTTTTGTTTCTCCATACAGAATTAGTTTCTTCAGATTCTGACGTAACAAACAATTTTTATGAGACATAAGAACCCCCATAAAAATATTTTTTACTTTACTAGACTTTTGAACTTAGAACACTAACAGGTCAAATTTTAGATTTTTAAGATTTTTATTTTAATAAGTAAAACAAGTCAGTTAATTCATTAAGGTGGTTATGTTTATACCATGTATCAATGGCCAACTCTTATCTTAGTACAAGGTTCTCTCGGAACAATTATTATTTATTTCAAGCTATTTCGGATCTTTCTTAATCTTCAAAAAGAACTAAATTCCGTAATGGAATGGTAGGATTAAAAAAAAGGAAGTGTGGAAAAAATGACAAGAAGATATTGGAACATTAATTTGAAAGAGATGATAGAAGCAGGAGTTCATTTTGGTCATGGTATTAAGAAATGGAATCCTAAAATGGCCCCTTACATTTCGGCAAAGCGTAAAGGTACTCATATTATAAATCTCGCTAGAACGGCTCGTTTTTTATCAGAAGCTTGTGATTTAGTTTTTGATGCAGCAAGTCAGGGAAAAAGTTTCTTAATTGTTGGTACCAAAAAAAGAGCAACAGATTTAGTAGCATCAGCTGCAATAAGGGCTCGTTGTCATTATGTTAATAAAAAGTGGTTCAGTGGTATGTTAACGAATTGGTCGATTACGAAAACTAGACTTTCTCAATTTAGAGACTTAAGAGCAGAAGAAAAAATGGGAAAATTCCACCATCTCCCAAAAAGAGATGTGGCAATCTTGAAGAGAAAATTATCTACTTTGCAAAGGTATCTCGGCGGGATCAAATATATGACGAGATTGCCAGACATTGTGATCGTCCTTGATCAGCAAAAAGAGTATATAGCTCTTCGGGAATGTGCCATTTTGGGGATTCCTACTATTTCTTTAGTCGATACAAATTGTGACCCGGATCTCGCGAATATATCGATTCCAGCCAACGATGACACTATGACTTCAATTCGATTGATTCTTAACAAATTAGTATTTTCAATTTGTGAGGGCCGTTCTCTCTATATAAGAAATCGTTGATTAAGAATATATAGTGAATTCTTGGGCAACTGCGTAAATTTATGGAATCACTTACTTTACTATATCTTTTTTTTTGCATAGAATTTTTTTTGCATAGAAAAAAGAAGGGGAATATTGATATATATTAGAGGGTATTGATATATATTATGATCTGATGTGCTTTCTTGGTATCCTAAATATAAGATTAATACTTCAAGTTGCTGAGTTGAGAAAGAGATGGTTGAATCAAAAGAATTCCTTTTTTGAAGTTCAATTTTTATCAGAGGACAATATGAATATTATACCTTGTTCCATTAAAACACTCAAGGGGTTATACGATATATCGGGTGTAGAAGTAGGCCAACACTTCTATTGGCAAATAGGAGGTTTCCAAATTCATGCCCAAGTACTCATCACTTCTTGGGTCGTAATTACTATCTTGCTAGGTTCAGTTGTCATAGCTGTTCGGAATCCACAAACCATCCCGACCGACGGTCAGAATTTTTTTGAATATGTCCTTGAGTTTATTCGAGACTTGAGCAAAACTCAGATTGGAGAAGAATATGGTCCCTGGGTTCCCTTTATTGGAACTATGTTCCTTTTTATTTTTGTTTCGAATTGGTCGGGTGCTCTTTTACCTTGGAAAATTATAGAGTTACCCCATGGGGAATTAGCAGCGCCCACGAATGATATAAATACTACTGTTGCTTTAGCTTTACTCACGTCAGCGGCATATTTTTATGCTGGTCTTAGCAAAAAAGGATTGAGCTATTTCGAGAAATATATTAAACCAACTCCAATCCTTTTACCAATTAACATCCTAGAAGATTTCACAAAACCATTATCGCTTAGCTTTCGACTTTTCGGGAATATATTGGCGGATGAATTAGTCGTTGTTGTTCTTGTTTCTTTAGTCCCCTTAGTAATCCCTATACCGGTCATGTTTCTTGGATTATTTACAAGCGGTATTCAAGCTCTTATTTTTGCAACATTAGCCGCAGCCTATATAGGTGAATCCATGGAGGGTCATCATTGAATTGACTCTTTTTGGAAATAGTATTTTTTTTTTTTGCAGCTTAGCTCAATTCATGCATGGTTCCAGATAATCTGCTTGGTTGCAAAAAAATAGTTAGAAATGCGTATGAATATATAGCCTAGAGTTGTAGGAGAGAGAATAGAATAGACTATATTATGGAATTTTCAAAGTATATATGCATTAAGGAGGGTGGAGTCAGGCTAGATCTATACTATAATATCCTTAATGTCTATAAGTGGAGTCCTCTTTTATGCAGGTTTCCACTTTAAGCAATGATTTTAGAATCCGATTCAATAGAAAATGAGAAAATATGCAAACAAAATAGAAGAAACAAATGTATATATATAGGATATTATATTATATATTCCTAGGTTAGATTCATTATCTAATCCGATATATGGATATGGAATTCCCTTCTATGTAGTTCGGACAATTCACATTATCATTTCAATTTGATTTCAATTTGTACTTTTTAGTTACTTTACTTCTCCCCAATAGAGCTTAGAAGTAAGAATTTATTGGTTGATTGTATCCTTAACCATTTCTTTTTTTTGACACGAGGAACTACTCACCATGAATCCACTAATTGCTGCTGCTTCTGTTATTGCTGCTGGATTGGCCGTAGGGCTTGCTTCTATTGGACCTGGAGTTGGTCAAGGTACTGCTGCAGGACAAGCTGTAGAAGGTATTGCGAGACAGCCAGAAGCAGAAGGTAAAATACGAGGTACTTTATTGCTTAGTCTAGCTTTTATGGAAGCTTTAACAATTTATGGACTAGTTGTGGCACTAGCGCTTTTATTTGCGAACCCTTTTGTTTAATCTTAAAAAAAAAATTCTTTCGATTTCGATTAGATACTTTTTTCTTTTTTTAGTAAATTGGTATTTGCTTCCACAATTCCAATTATATCAATACTTTATTTAATTTACTCCTATTTATTACTCCTGGAATTATCTATTTATCGGGACAGATAATACCCCATTCTAGGAAGGGCTGAGTTGAGTATTATTAATTTAGAAGATATGCTCACCTTCTTATTTCCCGTCCTTAGTTTAGGAAAGTGGAAAGTTTTTTCCTTTTATTTTAGGAATTTTGGGAACAGAACATTTCAACAAAGGAAGTCTTTCACCGGTCAAACAAGACGTAAGACTTAATCTAAAAGAAATTACTAGATTGAATCTATTTGCATTAAAAAAACCGATCAAAAAAGGGCGAGCGAAGTAAGTGATCGAAAAACTTTGTTCTTTGTTCGTCCTATCTATAAGAGGAGAGCATATGAAAAATGTAACCCATTCTTTCGTTTTTTTAGCTCACTGGCCATCCGCTGGCAGTTTCGGGCTTAATACCGATATTTTAGCAACAAATCTAATAAATCTAACTGTAGTGGTTGGTGTTTTGATTTTTTTTGGAAAGGGAGTGTGTGCGAGTTGTCTATTTCAAGAATAGATTGGATCTATCCGGCTGCACTTTATAATATTTTTTAGTATTTTTCGGATAAATAAGAAAAGGGTGCACGATCTCGACGAATTACTTCTGAATAAATTCAGAAATCATATGGAAGAACCATAGCATTTCGCGACTCATTGGTAAATCAACTTTGATTCTCTATAAACCAAGAATGTGAGACCATTAACACGGTTAAAGCTAAACTGCTTGAAGTCCAGGCAAAAAGAGGTACTCTTTCTACAACTATATTAGTATTAGTACCAATTTAAACGGGAAATAGCTAATGTAAAATTTATCTGATATAGAACACTCATATCGATAAAATGGTTTGAACTATTTACTAGAAAAAAAAGGGGGCACCCTGCCCTTTTTTAACCAATGCCGAATCGACGACCTATGTATAAAAAAGAGAAATTTTTTGGATTTGAAGAAAAAAAAAATAAAAAAGAATTCTATTAATTTTCATTTTCCATTTATTTAGTTAGTTTTTCTTAATGAAATTGAAATTATTAACTAGAGGGCAAATAAAAATAAAGAAACAACTTTGCTGACCATGATATATTTTTATCTAGGCGGAAGAGTCCTCTTAATATTTATCTAGTCTTATATAGGTTTCGGTATATTGAAATATAAACATAAAAAAGAAGATAGAGGATAGGCTCATTACTTAAAAAAAAGATATGGAAATAGCTATAGAAAAAAAAAAAGGAGCGTGAGAGCCAAATGAATCGAAAGATTCATGTTTGGTTCGGGAAGAGATCATAAAAGTTGTAAACTTACAAAATAATCTACTTTCATTAAAAGATTTATTAGATAATCGAAAACAGAGGATCTTGAGTACTATTCGAAATTCAGAAGAATTGCGTAGAGGGACCATTGAGCAACTCGAAAAAGCTCGGATTCGATTACAGAAAGTCGAACTAGAAGCGGATGAGTATCGAATGAATGGATACTCTGAGATAGAACGAGAAAAAGCAAATTTGATTAATGCTACTTCTATTAGTTTGGAACAATTGGAAAAGTCTAAAAACGAAACCCTTTATTTTGAAAAACAAAGGGCAATGAATCAGGTCCGACAGCGGGTTTTCCAACAGGCCGTACAAGGAGCTCTAGGAACTCTGAATAGTTGTTTGAATACCGAGTTACATTTCCGTACGATTCGTGCTAATATTGGCATTCTCGGGTCCCTGGAATGGA
Organism: Triticum urartu; assembly: GCF_056163025.1. Classification (NCBI taxonomy): domain Eukaryota; kingdom Viridiplantae; phylum Streptophyta; class Magnoliopsida; order Poales; family Poaceae; genus Triticum; species Triticum urartu. Next base: position 34,642 of record NW_028260631.1, read on the forward strand.
AGAAATAATTAAATTAATTAGGCCTTGAACTTCTACTTTCGTTTAGAATTTAGGCATTATTTTTCCCCTTGCTTCCGAAAAAAAGAGTCAAGAAACACTAATGGCAACCCTTCGAGTCGACGAAATTCATAAAATTCTCCGCGAACGTATTGAACAATATAATAGGAAAGTAGGGATTGAGAATATAGGTCGCGTAGTTCAAGTGGGGGATGGGATTGCTCGTATTATAGGTCTTGGTGAAATAATGTCAGGTGAATTAGTCGAATTTGCAGAAGGTACTAGGGGTATTGCTCTGAATTTGGAATCCAAAAATGTTGGGATTGTATTAATGGGCGATGGGTTGATGATACAAGAGGGAAGTTTTGTAAAAGCAACAGGAAGAATTGCTCAGATACCCGTGAGTGAGGCTTACTTGGGTCGTGTTGTAAATGCTCTGGCTAAACCTATTGATGGGAAAGGCGAAATTATAGCTTCCGAATCTCGCTTAATTGAATCTCCTGCTCCAAGTATAATTTCCAGGCGTTCCGTATACGAACCTCTTCAAACAGGGCTTATTGCTATCGATTCGATGATCCCTATAGGGCGCGGTCAGCGAGAGTTAATTATTGGGGACAGACAGACTGGCAAAACAGCAGTAGCCACAGATACAATTCTCAATCAAAAAGGGCAAGGTGTAATATGTGTTTATGTAGCTATCGGTCAAAGAGCATCCTCCGTAGCTCAAGTAGTAACTACTTTCCATGAGGAGGGGGCCATGGAATACACTATTGTAGTAGCTGAAATGGCGGATTCACCTGCTACATTACAATACCTCGCTCCTTATACGGGAGCAGCCCTGGCTGAGTATTTTATGTACCGCGAACGGCATACTTTAATAATTTATGATGATCTCTCCAAACAGGCACAAGCTTATCGCCAAATGTCCCTTCTATTAAGAAGACCTCCCGGACGTGAGGCTTATCCAGGGGATGTTTTTTATTTGCATTCACGCCTTTTAGAAAGAGCCGCTAAATTAAATTCTCTTTTAGGCGAAGGAAGTATGACCGCTTTACCAATAGTTGAGACTCAATCTGGAGACGTTTCCGCCTATATTCCTACTAATGTAATCTCCATTACAGATGGACAAATATTCTTATCTGCGGATCTATTCAATGCCGGAATTCGACCCGCTATTAATGTGGGTATTTCTGTTTCCAGAGTAGGATCCGCGGCTCAAATTAAAGCCATGAAACAAGTAGCTGGCAAATCAAAATTGGAACTAGCGCAATTCGCAGAGTTACAAGCCTTTGCACAATTCGCCTCTGCTCTCGATAAAACAAGTCAGAATCAATTGGCAAGGGGTCGACGATTAAGGGAATTGCTTAAACAATCCCAGGCAAATCCTCTCCCAGTGGAAGAGCAGATAGCTACTATTTATACCGGAACAAGAGGATATCTTGATTCGTTAGAAATTGAACAGGTAAATAAATTTCTGGATGAGTTACGTAAACATCTAAAAGATACTAAACCTCAATTCCAAGAAATTATATCTTCTAGCAAGACATTCACCGAGCAAGCGGAAATCCTTTTGAAGGAAGCTATTCAGGAACAGCTGGAACGGTTTTCTCTTCAGTAACAAATAAATTTTGCATGTCTACTCTTGTTAGTAGAATAGGAATCGTTGAGAAAGCTTTTTCATTTGAATCATGCAAAAAAGTTTTCTTTGTTTTTAGTTTAGTATAGTTATTTAAAGAATAGATAGAAATAAGATTGCGTCCAATAGGATTTGAACCTATACCAAAGGTTTAGAAGACCTCTGTCCTATCCATTAGACAATGGACGCTTTTCTTTCATATTTTATTCTTTCTTTTATTTTTTTGCTTCTTCCGAGAAAAAACTGTTAGACCAAAACTCTTTTAGGAAATCAAAAAATCCAGATACAAATGCATGATGTATATATTATATCATGCATATATCATAAAGAAGGAGTATGGAGGCGGTAGTGGGAATCGAACCCGCAACCCCAAGGTTATGAGCCTTATGAGCTACCAAACTGCTCTATACTCTTAAACTAAAGAGGGGTAACTAGTGGATAAAAGAGGGTTGGATACGCCCCTCTACCAATATCTATACAAATAGAATAGTCCATTTATACAGAATGGTAAAGAGGGCTCCTCTATGATTATCAATTCCAGAAATCCATACAAATACGAAAGGGTATTTTATCCTTACCAACTGGATCTTGTTGCACCCGGTAACAAACATTCATAAACCATTTCTCGAAGTACGTGTCCGGATAGCCCAAAATGTCGATAGTTAGCTCTAGGTCTTCCGGTCAAAAAACAACGTCGATGAAGGCGTGTAGGTGCACTATTACGCGGTAGGGATTGCAATTTTTCTCGCATTTTCGTTTTTTCACTCAAACTCAAGGGAGAAACTTTGCTTCTTATCTTTTTTTTTAAAGATTGACGAATCAAATGATATTTCTGTTCTAATTTCTGCCGCTTCTTCTCCCTCTGAATCAAACTTTTTTTTGCCATAATGTGTCGTTGCTATTATTACCAAGTATACGGTTCTAATCCTAGATGGAAAAATAAATAGAAAAAGAAATCTAAAAAGGCAGATCCTCCCTCTCTATCAAGAGTAATGAACTAGGTGCTGATACAGTACAAAAAAACAAACTAAATTAACCAAACTTGCCTGATGTTGAGGCAATCAAGAAAGCTGCATAAGTGAATATATAACCCACGGAAAAGTGAGCTAATCCAACCAATCTTGCTTGCACAATGGAAAGAGCCACGGGCTTATCTCTCCAGCGAATTAAATTAGCTAAAGGTGTGCGTTCATGAGCCCATGCTAAAGTCTCAATTAATTCCTGCCAATACCCCCGCCAGGAAATTAAGAACATAAATCCAGTAGCCCAAACAAGATGTCCAAATAAGAACATCCACGCCCATACCGATAAACTATTCATCCCAAAAGGATTATATCCATTGATAAGTTGTGAAGAGTTTAACCATAGGTAATCTCTTAACCATCCCATCAAATAAGTGGAGGATTCATTAAATTGTGAAACGTTGCCCTGCCATAATGTGATATGTTTCCAATGCCAATAAAAAGTAACCCACCCAATGGTATTTAACATCCAGAAAACTGCCAAATAAAATGCGTCCCAAGCAGAAATATCACAAGTACCGCCGCGCCCTGGGCCGTCACAAGGAAAACTATATCCAAAATCCTTTTTATCTGGCATTAATTTGGAACCGCGTGCATCTAAAGCGCCCTTTACTAAAATCAATGTAGTTGTATGCAAACCTAGAGCAATAGCATGATGAACCAAGAAATCCCCAGGTCCTATTGTTAAGAAAAGCGAATTACTATTCTCATTAACAGCATTCAACCATCCGGGCAACCATAGGCTTCGACCCGCATTGAAAGCGGGGCCATTCGTTGAAGATAAGAGTATATCGAACCCATATGTCGTCTTGCCATGAGCAGATTGTATCCATTGGGCAAATATAGGTTCGATCAAGATTTGCTTTTCTGGAGTACCAAAAGCAAGCATGACGTCGTTATGAACATAAAGGCCCAAGGTATGGAATCCTAGAAAGAGGCTAGCCCAACTTAAATGAGATATGATAGCTTCTTTATGGTCTAACATTCTTGCCAATACATTATCCTCATTCTGTTCCGGATTGTAATCCCTAATGAAAAAAATAGCTCCATGAGCAAAAGCCCCTGTCATGATGAACCCTGCAATATATTGGTGATGAGTATATAAAGCAGCTTGAGTAGTAAAGTCTTGTGCTATGAATGCATAAGGAGGTAAAGAGTACATATGTTGAGCTACTAAGGAAGTAATAACCCCTAAAGAAGCTAGAGCAAGACCTAACTGAAAATGAATCGAATTGTTGATTGTGTCATAAAGGCCCTTATGCCCACGCCCTAATCGACCCCCCGGAGGAGTATGCGCTTCTAAAAGATCTTTAATACTGTGCCCAATTCCGAAGTTAGTTCGATACATGTGACCGGCAATGAGAAAAATAAATGCAATAGCTAAATGATGGTGAGCCATATCGGTCAGCCACAAACTTTGTGTTTGTGGATGGAATCCCCCAAGAAGAGTTAGAATGGCAGTTCCCGCTCCTTGAGCGGTACCAAATAAATGATTACTCGAATCAGGGTTTTGGGCATAAAGATTCCATTGACCC